>NC_135958.1:465206-540206 GCF_053455715.1 Rhinoraja longicauda | reverse complement strand
AGTCTGACCTTTCTGTCATGGGCCTCCTCCAGTGCCATAGTGAGGCCCACCGGAAATTGGAGGAACAGCACCTCATATTTCGCTTGAGCAGCTTACAGCCCAGTGGTATGAACATCGACTTCTCCAACTTTAGATAGTTCCTCTGTCCCTCTCTTCCCCTCCTCCTTCCCAGACCTCCCTCTATCTTCCTGTCTCCACCTATATCCTTCCTTTGTCCCGCCCCCCTGACATCAGTCTGAAGAAGGGTCTCGACCTAAAACGTCACCCATTCCTTTTCTCCTGAGATGCTGCCTGACCTGCTGAGTTACTCCAGCATTTTGTGAATAAATACCTTCGATTTGTACCAGCATCTGCAGTTATTATCTTATATAAACTGCTGGATGAACTCAGTGGACCAGGCAGCATCTGTGAAGGGCAACGGATTGACAACATTTTGGATCAGGAGAAGACACAGAGTGATAGAGTCGTTCAGCAGGTCAGGAAGTATCTCAGGTACAGCAAGCAGTGAAGAAAGCTAATGGCATGTTGGCCTTCATTGTGGGATGAATTGAGTTCTTCTTTCATGTCTATCGTCTATGTTTCAAATGTTGACATCGCTGTCATCGACCATCCTGAAAAGGACGCAAGCTTCCGGCAACAATCAGTGGGAGCCATCACTTGTACAATAGATGATGGTGGTAGCAGAATTAGCTCAGGACACTTCCAGTGTCCAGCCCTGTGATGTGGACACTTCTACTGTGGGGGTCAGGATTTGAATTTAGGAGCAAGGAGGTCCTTCTGCAGTTGTACAGGGCCCTGGTGAGACCACACCTGGAGTACTGTGTGCAGTTTTGGTTTCCAAATTTGAGGAAGGACATTCTTGCTATTGAGGGCGTGCAGCGTAGGTTTACTAGGTTAATTCCCGGGATGGCGGGACTGTCATATGATGAAAGAATGAGTCGTCTGGGCTTGTATTCACTGGAATTTAGACGGATGAGAGAGATCTTATCAAAACATATAAAATTCTTAAAGGATTGGACAGGCTAGATGCACGAATAATGTTCCCGATGTTGGGGGAGTCCAGAACCAGGGGTCGCACAGTTAAAGGATAAGGGGTCGGCCATTTAGGACTGAGATGAGGAAAAACATTTTCACCCAGAGAGTTGTGAATCTGTGGAATTCTCTGCCAGAGAAGGTAGTGGAGGCCAATTCACTGGATGTTTTCAAGAGAGAGTTAGATTTAGCTCTTGGGATTAAAGGAATCAAGGGATATGGGGAAAAAGCCGGAATGGGGTTCTGATTTTAGATGATCAGCCATGATCATATTGAATGGCAGTGCTGGCTCAATAGGCCGAATGGCCTAGTCCTGCACCTATTTTTCTATATTTCTAGCACATGGATAGGTGACATTTCTGAACTGGACCTTCCACAGACTGATTGCAGGGGGTGGGAGGAGAAAGTTGGAAGAGAGGAGGGGCAGGACAAATCCTGGCAGGTAATAGGTCGACACAGGTGATGAGGGTTACTTGATAGGCAGGTGCTTTGACAAACACCAGTGATTTTTTTTTAAAGGCAGGAGGTGTGAGACAAAAGGATTGAAGAGTTGCGAATTGTGAAGCTAGAGGATAGATACCTTCTCAGATCAGGACCCTTCTTCAAACAGTCAAGGGGAACCTCTTCCCTGCATCCAGCTTGTCAGTGTTTCAATGAGATCTCTTCTCATTCTCATCTCTGGTGAATACTGGTCTCGTTGACTCAACTTTACCTCCTTCCATCCCAGGAATCAGACTGGCTAATCTGTACATGGAGCAGCACTGGAACAGGCCCTTCGGCCCACAATATCCACGCTGAACATAATGCCAAGTTAAACTAATCTCTTCTGCCTGCACGTGATCCACAGCCTTGGATCAAACAGAGCACGTGATCCACAGCCTTCCATTCCCTGCAATCCCATTGTGAAGTCTCTTAAATGCCACAATCTTATCTGCCACCACCCTGGCAGCCCGTCACAGGCCCCCACCACTCTGTGTAAACAAAGACAACCTTGCCCAGCGCATCCCTTTTAAACGCTGCCCCTTTCACTTTAAAGCTCTGCCCTCTAGTCTTTGTCATTTCCACCCTGTGACTGTCTACCCCATTTACACTTCTCGTATCCCTGTCATTAGCATATCTTCCCCAGCCAACAATGGGCCGTTATGGACTCCACCCTCACCGATCTCATTTGTTGCCAGCCCTATGTTGTCGGAGGAAGGGTCCGACCCGAAACATCACCTGTTCCTTTTCTCCACAGATGCTGCCTGACCCACTGAGTTACTCCAGCACTCTGTGAAACATCACCTATCCATGTTCTCCAGAGATGCTGCCTGACCCGCTGAGTTACTCCAGCACTCTGTGAAACGTCACCTATCCATGTTCTCCAGAGATGCTGCCTGACCCGCTGAGTTACTCCAGCATTTAGAGTCTATCTTTGGTATAAACCAGCAATGCAGTTCCTCCCTACACACTAATGTTATATACTTCTATGTTGCATTCTGTGGAAGGTATACCCTTTGATAGGGGAGGAGAATAAATCTACACAAAGTACTACAGGTATGTACAGTCCTACCATAAAAATAAATATTACAATTAAGGACAATAACCCACCAAACCTTTGAACAATTAGAACTGAAAACAGTCATGTATCACAAAGTTTATATAAAGCAAGTTACATAACTTTAAGTGAAATGTACTTCAAATAAATTACCATGAAACATTTGGAGTGGTAGAACAAAACTACCCCATTCACCTCTATCTCCAGCTAAATCGTGGAAAGAGATAAGGGTGGTCCAGGAAAGTCTCAAACTTGCATGAATTTAAGTAACCTGACTTCCGAATCCTGCTTGCCCTAAAGTCATTGTGGAAAGAGAGCCACCCACTCCAATAGACAATAGACAATAGGTGCAGGAGTAGGCCATTCGGCCTTTCGAGCCAGCACCGCCATTCAATGTGATCATGGCTGATCATTCTCAATCAGTACCCCGTTCCTGCCTTCTCCCCATATCCCCTGACTCCGCTATCCTTAAGAGCTCTATCTAGCTCTCTCTTGAATGTATTCAGAGAATTGGCCTCCACTGCCTTCTGAGGCAGAGAATTCCACAGATTCACAACTCTCTGACTGAAAAGGTTTTTCCTCATCTCTGTTCTAAATGGCCTACCCCTTATTCTTAAACTGTAGCCCCTGGTTCTGGACTCCCCCAACATTGGGAACATGTTTCCTGCCTCTAATGTGTCCAACCCCTTAATAATCTTATACGTTTCGATAAGATCCCCTCTCATCCTTCTAAATTCCAGTGTGTACAAGCCTAGTCACTCCAGCTCTGTTTGTTCTGTATGTGCCTGTAAATACTACATCGTGGGACTGACACTTAATGTGTTTAATACTACATCATGGGACTGATGCATTTGTTCTGTATGTGCCTGTAAATACTACATCGTGGGACTGACATTTAATGTGTTTAAGCGAGCCAATTGAAGGTTTAAAAAGAAACAATCCTCCAGCTATGGAGAATGAATGCTGGTTAGTACATACACACATGATACCCAGATCCTGATAGCCATTTTACTTAGTCATAGAGGCATGCAGTGTGGAAATAGCCCCTTCAGCCCAACTTGTCCATTGAAGACAAATAATTTTTTTAAAAACGTCCATAAATTGGAAGAATTGGGGACTTTGCCAATAGTTCACAGAAGCTATCCAGTGACAAGAGACGAGGAAGATGTGGGCTATGATCCCGCATGATGCCCAGCACAGCACGCCCCTCATTATGGCCCTTCATACTGGGGTGAGTCAAATTGGTGCGAGTTCCTGCTTCAGTGTCTAGTGACCCCTGCTGGGAGGATATTTGTGTTGCATGATCCACCATGGTCCCAGTGATTCCCAGGTGGGGCAGTTGCCAGACAAACAACACCCTGCAGACATAGAGAGAGGGGACCCAGGAGATTAGTGGTCCCACTGTCGACAAGCCCAGCTAAGTTGCTATAACTTTGGGGATAACATGATGTCAGTACAAAGATGTTTTACTCCAGGCACCCTGACCCACCTGCTGAGAAGGCAGCTCCGGTCACATGTTGATGTAGATTGGGCTGATCATGAGGACAGCTCTAGTCAGGGCAGAGAGACCTTGACATCTTGAATGGCCAGACTTGGCATAACTAACATTTTATTTGACAAATTTAAAAAAGTTAGATTCCCATGTTTTAGAATCTAATTTTACTGAGCTTATTTTATGCAAGAATTTACTTTTAAAGGATGGCAGTCCTTTGGTCAGTTTTAGCATTAACAGTATTATTCAATCAGCTGAGATCAGGACAGGATATCCAGCTAGGAACTAGCTTTAGTAGCTTTTGATGCTTCTGAAGAGTATTGTGAGAGGGAGCGCTCTGCTGTGTCTGTTAGATAAATGGGTTTATTATTGCCACGTACAATACAGCAAACACTTTGCAGATAGGTTGGCGGGCAAGATGGGCTCTGCATGGGCAGTGTAGGGTGGCACAGTGGTACAGAGGTGGAGTGGCTGCCTTACAGCACCACAGTCCCGGGTTCGATCCTGACGAAAGGTGCTGTCTGTGCGGAGTTTGTATGTTCTCCTCGTGACCCATGTGGGTTTTCTCTGGTTGCTCCGGTTTCCTCCCACACTCCAAAGATGCACAGGTTTGCAGGCTAATTGGCTTGGTAAAATTGGAAACTGTCCCAAGTGTGAAAGATATTGTTAGTGGTCGGTGCGGATTCAGTGGGTCGAAGGGCCTGTTTCCGCGCTATATCTCTAAACTAAACCGGGACAGCTCACTGCTGGAGAGAACAAGTATTTTCAATGTTCTGAGTGTAGGTGGAGTTTTTGTTCAAGATCAGACTTGAGCAGCTTGCGAGGCATAATCAACCTATTGCATAAAAGCACTAAAAGGGCACTGGGTAAAGATAGACACAAGGTGCTGGAATAATTCAGCGGGTCAGGCAGCATGTCGAGAGGAAAAAATGATGACGTTTTGGGTCGACACCCTTCCCCAGACGTGACCCAGCCCCGAAATGTCACCCACCCTTTGATCTCCAGAGATGCTGCCTGAACCGCTGAGTTACTCCACAACTTTGTGTCTATCTTCAGCATCTGCAGCGTGCTCTACACACTACGTAAAGATCTCTGTAAAGAAGTCATTGCAGCTGCTGGTGAAGACAGACCCTTATTAATCTGGACAGAGGATGACATTGTCAGGTTATCAGAACCAGAGAAAAAATTGAGGGCAAGAAGAATTTTAATATTTTAATAGCCTGTGAGCTTTATTCTAAGGAGGCGTGTGGCACTGAAGGAGAGATTGGTTAATTGATGAGGCTTTGGGTGTTAGTAGAGGACAGTGTGTTCATTGAGAGTGTCATTCCAATTAATAATCATGACAGTGTTAAATAGGTCGCACTAGTATTGTTATAAGCACTGTGCAGCTCCTTGTGTGATGGACAATCAATGGTGTGCAAGACCTTGCTGTCTGATGTTCTGAATCTGTTGTTGAAGCAGCCAATATCAAGGAGGAGCTCTTACACTTACTGGAATCATGGAGTCATACATGGAAACAGGCCCTTCGGCCCAACTTGCCCATGCCAACCAAGGTGCCTCATCTACACTAGTTCCACTTGCTCATGTTTGACCCATATCCCTCTAAACCATTCCTATCTGTGTACTTGCCTAAATGCCTTTTAAATGTTTTTATACTATCTGCCACAATGACCTTCTGTAGCAGCTCGTTCCATATACCCACCTTTGTAAAAAGGTTGTCCTTCAGATTTCTATTAAATCTTTCCCCTCTCACCTTAAATCTAAATCCTCACCAACTATGGCCCATATGCCGATGGAAGAGGGAGATTTATAATTCAGACATGGAAGCAAAACGCTAAATGAAAGGACAAGTACATGATGGTGAAAAGATTGTTTAAGGGAAATGGGAGAGACTTTGCTCAGCAGCGTCATCTTTAGAGATACATTGTGGCAACAGGCCCTTCGGCCCACCGATTACCCCATTAACTAGCACTATCCAACGCACTAAGGACAATTTATAATTTACAGAAGCCAATTAACCTACCAACCTTAAGGTCTTTGGAGTGTGGGAGGAAACCAAAGTACCTAGAGAAAACCCATGCAGGTCACGGGGAGAACGTACAAACTTCCAACAGATAACACCTGTAGTCAGGATTGAACCCGGGTCTCTCCTGCTGTAAGGCAGCTATGCAACTGTGCCACCCACATAATGGGAGGGTGTGTTAGTGTAGCCTCCGTGGAGGTTAATGTTTCAGAAGATCATTTTAAGGCTCGATTTGGTGTTAGGAGCAGCAAGGCAGATATTCACAGGTTTAGTCGTTGTTTGTCTAAGGCAAAGAACAAAGGGGCAGTTTAGCAGCTGTAACAGCACCTGGGATAATGGAGGCTCGTGGTGGGTTTAACAGGGCACTGCACCTGGGATAATGGAAGCTCATGGTGGGTTTAACAGGGCACTGCAGCTGCAACGGACACAATGACATCAGATGGGTCATGAGAATAGACATCAATGTTTCAGTACGAATCCCTCTGGGGTTAAATGTGGCAAAGAGCCAAATAATATCAAAAATAGCCACGTTGTTCTGATGACCCACTCAATGGCAAAAGTTGATCATTGAAAGCTGATTATTAGCTGTTCTATTGTATGCTGGGTTTTTACAAAATCTTTAGCCAGAAGACGAGCTGGGTCCATGACCCTGAATGATGCCAGTGGGATTTATAGAAGCTGCCCCCAGGTGTAACCACAACATCACTATTCTAAATAAAATGTAGATGCAAGGAACTGTTGAGGCTGGCTTACAGAAAAAGACACAAAGTGCTGGAATAACTCAGAAGGTTAGGCAGTATCTGGACATCATGGATCGGTGATGTTTTGGGTCAAGAACCTTCCTCAGACTGTTGTTCTAGAAGGGAGAAAGCTGGAAGAAAGGTGGGGATCTGACAAAGCCTGGCAATTGGCAGGTGAACCAGGTGAGGTTCTGAAGAAGGGTATCAACCCATTCCTTCTCTCCAGAGATCCTGCCTGTCCCGTTGAGTTACTCCAACATTTTGTGTCTATCAAAGTGGTAGGTGAATACAGGTGAAGGGTTTTTGATTGGCAGATGGGTGGACAAAGGCCAGAGATGAAAAGTGTGAGATGAGATAAGGATAGAAGATGTGAAAACTGTGAATCCAGAGGGATGGATGTAGTGGAAGGGGTTGGGGAGAAAGGGAACGGGCAAAATGAGGCACAAGAAAGAGAGGGGGGGAAATCGGACTGTTCTCAGTCATTTTAGAGATAATAAATAGAGATACAACTTTGGCCCACCAAGCCATTGCCGACCAGCGATCTCTCCGTACATTGGCACTATCCTACACACACGGGACAGTTGACAATTTTACCAAAGGCAAATTAACCTACAACCCTGTAGGTCTTTGGAGTGTGGGAAGAAATCAGAGCACCCGGAGAAAACCCACACAGTCACAGGGAGAATGTACAAACTCCACACAGTCAACACCCGCAGTCAGGATTGAACCCAAGTCTCTGGTGCTGTAAGGCAGCAACTCTACCGCTGCGCCACCCTGTGGTGGTTTTGTTGATATCTTTTTACATTTTCTATTTTAAGTTGTGGTTTTTAGGTTTGATTTGTATGATGTTTTATGTAATAGATATTAGCTTTCAGTTTTATCAAATGATGTCACCTACAACCCACGGCTGGATGTAAGTCCCTGTCGTTGGTGGCTCCTCATTAATACACATCATCGTTTCTCACTTACCCCATGCTGGGGGAACACAGAGACAAGCTCCCGAATAGCGTGAAATAAATAGTACTGGGCTTGCTATGTGTAATTAACCACACACTAATCAATATTGGCACATCCATTGAGGACTGGGCAAAGAAGAATAAGATTGTTTTAAAACTAAAGATTGACGTGCAGACAATCGCAGACGTGATGCTGGATTCTAAATCTGGGGACCAGAGGTTTACAGATAGTTAATAAGTTTGGGTCTTTGCGAGGACAGAACTTTTGTTCAGCTGTTTGACCACGCACAGAGCACGTTGAAGCCTATACAATGAGTGTGTTTGCCAGCATGAGGGTGGAATAAAGAACTCTGTACTGTCCCCGTCTCTTTCCCCACTGAACCACTGAACTTCTTGTGGTAGCTACATTATAAATTGGTGTCACGGTGGTGCAGCTGGTAGAGCTGCTGCCTCACGGCCCAAGAGGATTGTCGACCTCCTCGTGGTGAGCCCTGTCAACTGGTGTCACGGTGGTGCAGCTGGTAGAGCTGCTGCCTCACGGCCCAAGAGGATTGTCGACCTCCTCGTGGTGAGCTCTGTCAACTGACCGCCGTCAGGCGAACGACAACAAACAGAGACAGCAGAAGCAGAAGTAGAAATAGCAGAAATAACGAACAAACAACAGTAGCTTGGAGCCCAAATGCAACCTCAGTCGCTGACGCTTGGCGCCATCCTGGGGCATGTGCCCTTCTTAGGGCGGGCACCTATGGATGTGGAACCGGGTGGCATCACCCTGCTGCAGCTGAATGCAGAAGGCCTCACCAAGGCGAAGACCACCATCATTGAACATCTGCAACAGACCCACAAAGTCACTGCAATCCCGCTCCAAGAGACTCACAAAAGTGACAGCTCCCATCTGAAGACCCCTGGTTGTACCCTGGCCGCCTGCACCGAGAGAGACACCCATGGGATCGCCGCTTCTGTCTACAGCTCCTGGAGGCCGTTACATAACTTCTGCTGCCTCAAACACAAGAAGAATAAGAAGCCCAAGAGACCCAGGTTCATTCACGAACTCACGTGGAGTTCACACTGTGAGCTTTTCCTCCGGGTGCTTCGGTTTCTTCCCACACCCCAAAGACGTGTGGGTTTGTACATTCATTGGCCTCTGTAAATTGCTGTAATTGTATAGGGAGTGGATGCGAAAGTGGGTTAACACAGAACTAGTGTGAACAGGTGACCAATGGTCAGCATGGACTCAGTGGGCTGAAGGGCCTGTTTCTGCGCTGTATCTCAATCACATTCAGAATTAAGTTGTGGGCCAACTGTCCAAAAAGCAGCGTTCTGCACGGCCTTTAATTGTTTACAAACTGGGGCCCCTTCATGGCAAGATGTTGGGTGAGACCAATGACAAACTGGGGCCCCTTCATGGCAAGATGTTGGGTGGGACCAACGACAAACTGGGGCCCCTTCATGGCAAGATGTTGGGTGGGACCTACGACAAACTGGGGCCCCTTCATGGCAAGATGTTGGGTGGGACCTACGACAAACTGGGGCCCGTTCATGGCATGATGTTGGGTGAGACCAACGACAAACTGGGGCCCCTTCATGGCAAGATGTTGGGTGGGACCAATGGCAAACTGGGGCCCCTTCATGGCATGATGTTGGGTGAGACCAACAACAAACTGGGGCCCCTTCATGGCATGATGTTGGGTGAGACCAACAACAAAACAATATTGACATCCCAGGGCAAACATCTCGGGTGTTATCACATTTAACCTCGTGTCTAATCTTGGTAAGAGTCGACCAGTTTCCAACCAGCTGGTATGAACGTCCTTGTTTAAAGAAAGGTTTACTGAATATAGTCAAGAGTGTTCACTTGTCATATATACTGACAACAGAAGACTACAATTCCTACCTGCAGCAGAACAGACCTGTAGAGACAATACACACGGGCAATATATAAAAAACAAAACTTCCAAAAACTAATAACCTGAACTAGAATAGACAAGATACTCCATGATAAAACTAACAGCTCAGATAAGAATGCATTCTCCTGCTCTCCAAACCCATGAGAGCCCCAAGTGCCTCTTTGAAATTTGGCTTCATTTTCATGCAGACATAAAAGCTTGCGCCCTAGCCTCAGTGTTTCTCCAATTCTCCCTTTCAATCTTTTCTCCATAAACAAGATCACCAAACCTTGTTGCCTGTGCCCAAACTCCCAGCATGTACCGTTTATCTTTCAATAGACAATAGACAATAGGTGCAGGAGTAGGCCATTCGGCCCTTCGAACCAGCACCGCCATTCAATGTGATCATTCATACCCATGCTTTGCTGATTTTCAATAAGAACTCGTTTCAAATCCTCCCCCTTGGCCTTTAATTCCAGAATCTCCCCTTCTTCCCCTCCATTATCATAGGTTCTGAATGGTCATTCCATTAGTTGGCCAACAGCCCGATTATCCTACACCTTAGTGCAGACGCTGGACTTTGTCTATGGAACTGTAGGGCTACAGCTAACCATTTTCTGCACCGTGAAATCTCCCCTTCTCCCCAGATATTGCACTCCAGTTTGGCTTGATTATATTTACATCTAGTATTATCTGATTTGATTGAATAGCATGCAAAACAAAACCTCACTGTTACTCCATGCACGTGACAATAATAAACTCAAACCTTTCCTTTTTCTTCCTTGACAGACACAAAATGCTGGAGTAACTCAGTGGGACAGGCAGTGTCTCTGGAGAGTAGGAATGGGTGACATTTCGGGTGGAGGCCAGTCTGAAGAAGGGTCTTGACCCTAAAACGTCACCCATTCCTTCTCTCCAGAAATGCTGCCTGTCCTGCTGAGTCACTCCAGCATCTTGTGTCTTATATTGGGTTTAAAGCAGCATCTGCAGTTCCTTCCTACACCACTCTGATGAATCCTTTGACTCTGCTCACACCTCCCTTTATGTAACTGGATGGGTTCAGCAACAACATGTGGACCCAGCATTCCCACCAGCCTTGGCATGTTTTGCGAGGATAAAGGAGAGGGGTTGTTAATTAGCAATTTCAGAAATGCATTGTAAATGAAACGCAGCGATCGTTCTAGTGACGAGTTGTCCTCTGGGCGTCGTGCTCTCTCCTATTTCACGTAGGCCTCGACATTCACACCAGACATTTGCCGCCACCTAGTGGCAGACGAAGTTGGAAGAGAACAGAAATGGAACAGGTTGGCGTGCAACACTCCCTGCTGTAGTCAGAGAAGACGCAAGGGCCAAGCATGTGGTGGCGAGCTTGTGTGGAGCATGTGTGGAGCATGTGTGGAGCATGTGGGCTCCTGCCAACTAGAAGTACAGCAATCCTCTGAGAAACAGGACCCAGCCCACAGCGGCATTTCAAAGCGACTTGAACGGGTACAGTGACAGCTGGTGTATAATTGTCCTGCTTCTCAGCACAATGCTTTAAAGCCTGCTCAGTGCAAATTGAGAATTAGTTTGGCAAATCTCTGATAGTTCACCCAGCTACTGCATTAAGGAGATGTACAGAAAGACAGGATACGGTTTAAAATATCCCAAAATCAAATGGTTTACAGTGTGGAAACAGACCCTTCGGTCCAACTTGCCCACACCGGCCAACATGTCCCAGCTACACTAGATCCACCTACCCGCATTTGGCCCATATCCCTCCAAACCTGTCCTATCCATGTACCTGTCCAACTGCTTCTTAAACATTGGGATAGTCCCTGCCTCAACTACCTCCTCTGGCAGCTCGTTCCATACACCCACCACCTTCTGTGTGAAAATGTTACTCCTCAGATTCCTATTAAATCTTTTCCCCCTCAACTTAAACCTACGTCTTCTGGTCCTCAATTCAGCTACTCTGGGCGAGACTCTGTACGTTTACCCGATCTATTCCTCCCATGATTTTATACACCCCTCATCCTCCGTTCTTCCTAATCTCACCCAATTAAGGATAAGGGGGAAGTCTTAAGGATAAGGGGGAAGTCTTTTAGGACCGAGATGAGAAAACATTTCTTCACACAGTGGTGAGTCTGTGGAATTCTCTGCCACAGAAGGTAGTTGAGGCCAGTTCATTGGCTATATTTAAGAGGGAGTTAGATTTGGCCCTTTTTGCTAAAGGGATCAGGGGGTATGGAGAGAAGGCAGGTACAGGTTACTGAGCTGGATGATCAGCCATGATCATATTGAATGGCGGTGCAGGCTCGAAGGGCCGAATGGCCTACTCCTGCACCTATTTTCTATGTTTCTATGTTTCTAT
Organism: Rhinoraja longicauda; assembly: GCF_053455715.1. NCBI lineage: Eukaryota > Metazoa > Chordata > Chondrichthyes > Rajiformes > Arhynchobatidae > Rhinoraja > Rhinoraja longicauda. The sequence goes on along the minus strand of NC_135958.1, from coordinate 528,187 downwards.
TTCAGATGAATTTCACTGGAGCTCGGTACATGTGACAAAGTACCATACCATAATCTGACTTGCCTGTGAAAAATCCATCGAATCAGAGGAACCTTTAATTTTAGCAGCTCACAATGCAAACTGATATGAGCATCTCATCATTGCTCTGCATGTCATCAAATTGCCTGCACTTTAAAGTGCTCAGAGTTGTGGGTTTAATGCTCATCTACAACCCACTGAGCTGTGGAAGCAGATCCAGTTTATTTTTGAAAGGAATAAATAAGGTGGTCCATTTTCAATCTGATATGACATGATCTCACTGGCAAAGCCCACATGTATTAATCAGCTCCAGTTGCCTCTCATGTTTGTGTGTGGTCAAATTGCTTTCCTAGTTATACTCTTTTTATTTTAAACCCTTAGTTAATTATGCAAGTCACTGCAACTTTCAGATTCATTAAACCCAAGTTAACTTTCGCTTCCCAACATTGCACTTCAGATCTCTAATTCCACAGCATAGAATGATCTATTTTAGTTACCCAGCCTCAATGAAAGCCAGATCATTAATAGCAATTTGTCGTCTTCCCATCACCACAAGGGCAGCTGGTGGCCCCAGAAGCCCCTTGATTTGCAATCCTCCGCATGCTGTCTCAAAACAATGTCATCAAACAACATGAAAGTATAAATACTTGTATCATCCAGACCTCCAATCACCTCCACTCTTACTAGTTGTTTCGTTACTGGTACAAAATTATGATTTCATTGAACATTGAACAGCACCACACAGGCACAGGCTTCTTGGCTCACAATGTGCAAACTAAATTAAATTAATCTCCACTGCCTGCACATGTTCAATATCTCTCTATTTCCATGCACCTATCCAAAAGCCACTTCAATGCCACTATTGTCTTTGTCTCCACTATCACACCTGGCAGCGTTCAAGGAACCTCCGTAAAATACATTGGCCCACACATCTCCTTTAAACTTTGCCCCTCTCACCTTAACGTATGCCATCTAGTCTTTGACAATTCCATCCTGGAGAAATGGGCCTGACTTATGTACGGCTCTCATAATCTATACAGTTCCATCGTCTCTCCCCTCACCCCCCAAGTGCAGGAATGAGAGTGTTCAACTAGAATCTCCACAACACTGAATCCCCACTTAACTCCATTGGCACAAAGAGACATGGGTCAGAGCCCCACAAGCTCAGGGCCCCCACAAGCTCAGGGCCCCCCACAAGCTCAGGGCCCCCACAAGCTCAGGGCCCCCACAAACTCAGAGCCCCCATAAGCTCAGCCCCCCCCCCCCCCCCACAAGCTCAGGGCCCCCACAAGCTCAGAGCCCCCACAAGCTCAGGGCCCCCACAAGCTCAGGGCCCCCACAAGCTCAGGGCCCCCGCAAGCTCAGGGCCCCCACAAGCTCAGGGCCCCCACAAGCTCAGAGCCCCCACAAGCTCAGGGCCCCCACAAGCTCAGGCCCCCCCACAGGAGACATGGGTCAGGGCCCCCACAAGCTCAGAGCCCCCCCCCCCCCCCCACAGGAGACATGGGTCAGGGCCCCCACAAGCTCAGGGCCCCCACAAGCTCAGGGCCCCCACAAGCTCAGGGCCCCCACAAGCTCAGGGCCCCCACAAGCTCAGCCCCCCCCCCCCCCCCCACGAGACGTGGGTCAGAGCCCCCAGAGTAACAGACTAGCTAGCACTGGTTTCCCTTTGAATGAAAGAATTCAAATCCAGACCTGGATCAGCCATGATCACATTGAATGGCGTTGCTGGCTCAAAGGGCAGAATGGCCTCCTCCTGCACCTATTGTCTGATCACAAATCTGGAGCAGGGCTGATGAACGTTTCCCAAAGGCCAGACCATCAAACCTCCATTAGGAACATGTCGGTTTGCCTTTTAGGTGTCCAGCGGGGAAACGGTCCAAGAACTATATCAACATATGCAAACGATCTAATTAACCAATTAACACCAAAATCTTTTAAATGATTTGTCCCCTTTATCGCTGCTACATGTTTAACAATGAATCAAACAACAAAAAACATTAAATAACTTGCAATGTTAAGCACAACAAATAAACTAGTTCCTTGTCATTTTCATGAAGCCTTTATTGTTTAAATGCAAATTCTGTCACATTCTAATGCAGGTAGTTCATGCAATATACCCACACTATTAAACTGGCTACTTTATTGATAAAGAAACGCAAGAAAATTTTGTTTCAAGCTTGTATATTTAATTTTGCACATTCTATTGGGAAAACATACCAATTAAATGCATATTCCATTTAAATAGCTTTTAACGTGACAGTGAGCTTTGAGGTATATCTGTCACTGAATCAGAAATGTAAGGTCTGAGCCAAGCAGAAATACGAGAGGTTGTCAGATTATACTGAGCCGCCAGCTCTTATGGTGATGTGCTTGATGGTAATGTATCATAGTCATAGTGATACAGTGTGGAAACAGGCCCTTCGGCCCAACTTGCCCACACTGCCCAACAATGTCCCAGCTTCTGAGGACCCAGGTTCTCACGCTAACACACATTGGGGTTTTTTTTGAGTGTCAGTCTAACTGAACAGACTGACTCATACTTTTGCAATGGAAGATATATAATGTTGCGATGTACAGAAGAGAAAGGAGGTGTTTCCCCCCACGCTCCAAAGATGTACAGGTTTGTAGGTTCATTGGTCTGATCAAATTTCAATTTGTCCCTTGTGTGTGTAGGATTGTGCTAGTGTGCGGGGATCGCTGGTCTGTGTAGACTCGATGTTCCAAAGGGCCTGTTTCTGTGCTGTATCTCTAAACTAAACTGTGCATGTTCATAAACCTTCTTGTGATTCAAGTCCCTAGTTAGATGAGTTAGATGTGGCCCTTTTTGCTAAAGGGATCAGGGGGTATGGAGAGAAGGCAGGTACAGGCTACTGAGCTGAATGATCAGCCATGATCATATTGAATGGCGGTGCAGGCTCGAAGGGCCGAATGGCCTACTCCTGCACCTATTTTCTATGTTTCTATGTTTCTACTTACTATAAATCAATTATCTGCTACTTCTTGACAATATGTCCTCTGGTTCTCGGTTCCCCTGCTCTGGGCAAGAGGCTGTGTGTCTATCCAATCTATTCCTCATGAGGTTATTGAGGAATGGATACAGAGTAAATTTTTCCCCACACAGAAAAGAGTGCAACAAAACGGAATGAATACGGGTTACCAAGATAATTCAGTCAGAGAGTCATTCGAAGCACTCTTCAGCCAATGAGTAGTGACAGTCTGCAACCTGCACTCACAGGGAGCTTTTGTCTCAGATTAGTTAAGGGGAGGTGGGCAGTCTGTGAGGATGAAAGCCAATGAGGGCTACACTGATGGATTTGGAAAGTCAGGACAATACTCAAGTTGAGTGTAAAGGGCCCTGTGCAATACTTTGTGAATTTGGAACAAATATAATATGCTGACTGTTGGTGTTTTAATACAGTAAGGCAAACTCTATAAAAACGTAGACATACTGTAAAGTGCTGGAGTAACAGCAGGTCAGGCAGCATCTCTGAGAAGAAAGAATGGCCGATGTTTCGGGTCAAGACCCTTCTTCAGACTGAAGAGGAGTCTCGACCCCAAACGTCACCCATCCGTTTTCTTCAGAGATGCTGCTTGACCTGTTGAGTTACTCCAGCATTGTGTCTATCTTTGGTATAAACGAGCATCTGCCGCTCTTTGTTTCTATGAAAACGTAATTTCTGTACAAAATACACCTTCAATTAGCATTTAAATCGAACAAACAAATGTCTTATTGTACCATGTCGAGATTCCGAGCTGATTCTGTATTTGATTTAAAACACCTGTCAAGTCACCAGAGCCTGTTTGCTAAGCTCGTCTGACAATGATGTTGGCAAAACCTTTAGCATTATGGAGCCTGTTGCTGTCAAAATCCACGATGAGCTTCCGCAAGCCTGTTTTGGCTGGTGTAATAGTTACAGTCACCACAACCTCTTCTCCAGAATTGATGATCGCAATTCTATATTTATTTAGAGAGAGAAAAAAAAAAGAAATAGAATCAATAAAAATATAAAATGGGTTTCTTCTAAATGGTTCCTACATGGTCCATTCGAATTAAAACCAAACATCAGGACTAAACGGAGGCAAATGCCTCCGCTGTCACGCTGTGAAAACGGAGAGGATGAGACGGAGCTTCTTCCCACAGGCCATCAGGACTGTCAACTTTTATAACCCCAGAGACTGAATTTTTGTCGACACTTTTTGTGCTATGTTTAGTAACTTATTAACTTTATTTATATGCTGTAACTGTAATTCTTTTTGTGCACAACCCGCAGGCATTGCCACTTTCATTTCATTGCACATCGAGTATGTGTATGTGACAAATAAATTTGACTTGACTTGACTAATGATCCTGTGTAGAGATGGGTGACATTGTGATCACATTATGGGGATGGTCGTTCAGAGTCCTCGATTGTAAGTCAATGCAATCACAGCAGCAGCAGATTATAAATGCAATCACAGCAGCTTGGAGACTTACATTTTGTAAACCAAGGATTAAAACAAAACCTAGTATCAGTTAAAAACTTGCATTTCATTGTTTCCATCATTGATTGGAATTCATCCTGACCAGCTACGTAAAAGCTGGGGCAACAAGACCCTGGTTACTGAGCACATCACATTAGATTAGTCTCCACCTCCTCCCACCCATTGACTCTATTTACACCTCACGCTGCCTCGGCAAGGCCACCAGCATAATCAAGGACCAGTCTCACCCCGGTCACTCCCTCTTCTCCCCTCCCCATCAGGCAAAAGGTACAGAAGTGTGAAAACGCACACCTCCAGATTCAGGGACAGTTTCTTCCCGACTGTTATCAGGCAACTGAACCATCCCTCCAACTAGAGAGCGGTCCTGAGTTACTATCTACCTCATTGGAGACTCTCAGACTATCTTTGATCAGACTTTACCTTGCACTAAACGTTATTCACGTTACTCCCTTTATCATGTATCTGTACACTGGCTCAGTTATAATCATGTATTGTCTTTCTGCTGACTGCTTAGCACGCAACAAAATCTTTTCACTGTCCTCGGAACACATGACAATAAACTAAACTTAAACTCAAAACTGACTTGCATGAATAAGTGCAGCATCCGGGACAAAGCATCGTGCTTTTGTGGAACACCATCAACAGCCCAAAACATTTAGTCCCTTCTCCACTGTGGCACTGGAGGGTACAGTGTGTGTCATCTACAAAATACACTGTGGTTACTCGCCCACACTGACCCCTGCCACCAAGAAGGTGAAGTGGGACATGGGAACACCCCCACTGTGGTTACTTGCCCACACTGACCCCTGCCACCAAGAAGGTGAAGTGGGACGTGGGAACACCACCATCTGCTGGATCCCCTCAAGATACATGTCATCCAGTTTGGGAAATATTTCACCCTTCCTTCATCGTCATAGTTTAGTTTAGTTTAGAGATGCAGCGTGGAAACAGGCCCTTCAGCCCACCAAGTCCATGCTAACCAACAATCATCCTGTACATTAGTTCTATTCTACACTCTAGGGATAATTTACAGCAGCCAATTAACCTCCAAACTTGCACGTCTTCGGAATGTGAGAGGAAACCGGAGCATCCGGAGAAAACAGATGCAGTCACAGGGAGAAGGTGCAATCTTTGTTCAGACAGCGGCTACAGTCAGAATTGAAGCTGGGTCTCAGAGGCTGTCAGGCAGCAACTCTAACCCTGTGCCAGTGTGTCTCGCAAACTAGGGAACTCGCTGAGAGTTCACTGTCTAACAGTATGGTGGCTCACCGTTACTCTGTATAGTGACTCACCATTACTCTGTATAGTGACTCACCATTACTCTGTACAGTGACTCACCATTACTCTCTGTACAGTGGCTCACCGATACTCTATATAGTGACTCACCGATACTCTATATAGTGACTCACCATTACTCTCTGTATAGTGACTCACCATTACTCTGTACAGTGACTCACCATTACTCTCTGTACAGTGGCTCACCATTACTCTGTACAGTGACTCACCATTACTCTGTATGGTGACTCACCATTACTCTCTGTATAGTGACTCACCATTACTCTGTACAGTGACTCACCATTACTCTCTGTACAGTGGCTCACCATTACTCTGTACAGTGACTCACCATTACTCTGTATGGTGACTCACCATTACTCTCTGTATAGTGACTCACCATTACTCTGTACAGTGACTCACCATTACTCTCTGTACAGTGGCTCACCATTACTCTGTACAGTGACTCACCATTACTCTGTATGGTGACTCACCATTACTCTCTGTATAGTGACTCACCATTACTCTGTACAGTGACTCACCATTACTCTCTGTACAGTGGCTCACCATTACTCTGTACAGTGACTCACCATTACTCTGTACAGTGGCTCACCATTGCTCTCTGTACAGTGGCTCACCATTGCTCTCTGTCCTTACGCTAGGCCTGAATGATTGACCCCTCATGTTGAGATAGTCTCTGCCGATTATAGATACCCTAACCAGGGGAGATATTAAAACCACATCCATCCTATTAAACCCTTTAAGAATGTTGTACATTTCAATGTCACCACCTCACCAACACTCAAGACACAAAAGGGATCTTAATCTTTAACATTGCGGGGGCAGAGGGAATTATTCAACCTTTAATGTCCTAGAGACTTGTACTCGCTGGAATTTAGAAGATTGAGGGGGGATCTTATAGAAACTTACAAAATTCTTAAGGGGTTGGACAGGCCAGATGCAGGAAGATTGTTCCCGATGTTGGGGAAGTCCAGAACAAGGGGTCAGAGTTTAAGGATAAGGGGAAAGTCTTTTAGAACCGAGATGAGAACGTTTTTTTTCACACAGAGAGTGGTGAATCTGTGGAATTCTCTGCCACAGAAGGTAGTTGAGGCCAGTTCATTGGCTATATTTAAGAGGGAGTTAGATGTGGCCCTTGTGGCTAAAGAGATCAGGGGGTATGGAGAGAAGGCAGGTACAGGCTACTGAGTTGGATGATCAGCCATGATCATATTGAATGGCGGTGCATACAGGCTCGAAGGGCCGAATGCACCTATTTTCTATGTTTCTAGAGACACAAGGAATCGTTTAACTTTCAGCATCCCAAAGATGCAGGGAAATGTTTAATCTTCAAAGCCCAAGAAACATTCAAAGGTTCAGCACCTTCTGCAGCTGCATCTCAGATTCCTAATGAACACATTGGAACTAATCTGCCTGTCCCCATCTATGCAGAGGATGGCTAATCCACAGGATTTCAGAGACAGAATAACTCTTCATTTGCCACTTACCTGAAATTTAACTTTGATTTTTTTTTTGACAGAGAAATGAAGAATGAACATTAAAGGCAGTATTTTCCATAACTGTTACACAGTGTTATGTTATCTTTTTTTTTAAATGTCCTTAAATACCTGACTAGGTTCTCCATGTTGATGTTGTGTAACATGCCTACATATACTGAGGTGTTGAGTGTGATAATAGACAATAGACAATAGGTGCAGGAGTAGGCCATTCAGCCCTTCGAGCCAGCACCGCCATTCAATGCGATCATGGCTGATCACTCTCAATCAGTACCCCGTTCCTGCCTTCTCCCCATACCCCCTCACTCCGCTATCCTTAAGAGCTCTATCCAGCTCTCTCTTGAAAGCATCCAACGAACTGGCCTCCACTACCTTCTGAGGCAGAGAATTCCACACCTTCACCACTCTCTGACTGAAAAAGTTCTTCCTCATCTCCGTTCTAAATGGCCTACCCCTTATTCTTAAACTGTGGCCCCTTGTTCTGGACTCCCCCAACATTGGGAACATGTTTCCTGCCTCTAATGTGTCCAATCCCCTAATTATCTTATATGTTTCAATAAGATCTCCCCTCATCCTTCTAAATTCCAGTGTATACAAGCCTAATTGCTCCAGCCTTTCAACATACCACAGTCCCGCCATTCCGGGAATTAACCTAGTGAACCTACGCTGCACGCCCTCAATAGCAAGAATATCCTTCCTCAAATTTGGAGACCAAAACTGCACACAGTACTCCAGGTGCGGTCTCACCAGGGCCCGGTACAACTGTAGAAGGACCTCTTTGCTCCTATGCTCAACTCCTCTTGTTATAAAGGCCAACATTCCATTGGCTTTCTTCACTGCCTGCTGTACCTGCATGCTTCCTTTCTGTGACTGATGCACTAGGACACCCAGATCTCGTTGAACATTCCCTCTTCCTAACTTGACACCATTCAGATAATAATCTGCCTTTCTATTCTTACTTCCAAAGTGAATAACCTCACACTTATCTACATTAAACTGCATCTGCCATGTATCCGCCCACTCACACAACTGTCCAAGTCACCCTGCAACCTTATTGCATCTTCCTCACAATTCACACTACCCCCCCAGCTTAGTATCATCTGCAAATTTGCTAATGGTACTTTTAATCCCTTCATCTAAGTCATTAATGTATATCGTAAATAGCTGGGGTCCCAGCACCGAACCTTGCGGTACCCCACTGGTCACTGCCTGCCATTCCGAAAGGGACCCATTTATCCCCACTCTTTGCTTTCTGTCTGTCAACCAATTTTCTATCCATGTCAGTACCCTACCCCCAATACCATGTGCTCTAATTTTGCCCACTAATCTCCTATGTGGGACCTTGTCGAAGACTTTCTGAAAGTCGAGGTACACCACATCCACTGACTCTCCCCTGTCAATTTTCCTAGTTACATCCTCAAAAAATTCCAGTAGATTTGTCAAGCATGATTTCCCCTTCGTAAATCCATGCTGACTCGGAATGATCCTGTTACTGCTATCCAAATGCTCAGCAATTTCGTCTTTTATAATTGACTCCAGCATCTTCCCCACCACTGATGTCAGACTAACTGGTCTATAATTACCCGTTTTCTCTCTCCCTCCTTTCTTAAAAAGTGGGATAACATTTGCTATCCTCCAATCCACAGGAACTGATCCTGAATCTATAGAACATTGAAAAATGATCTCCAATGCTTCCACTATTTCTAGAGCCACCTCCTTAAGTACCCTGGGATGCAGACCATCAGGCCCTGGGGATTTATCAGCCTTCAGTCCCATCAGTCTACCCAAAACCATTTCCTGCCTAATGTGGATTTTCTTCAGTTCCTCCATCACCCTAGGTTCTCCGGCCCCTAGAACATTTGGGAGATTGTGTGTATCTTCCTCAGTGAAGACAGATCCAAAGTATACTCACGGAGATTCAATCTGCTGGAGATCTGTGAGTCCACTGCCCTCCACACTGAAGACACCTCGCGTCAATGAGATCGGAAGTGGATTTACAAATTTTATTTGAACAGCCAGCTTTTTATGGAGGATTGGTTCACCATCAACCTGGAATGAAAAGCACAGCATTTGTTACATGATTAGGTGCATACAGAGAGAGGAATCATCATGATTAGGTGCATACAGAGAGAGGAATCATCATGATTAGGTGCATACAGAGAGAGGAATCATCATGATTAGGTGCATACAGAGAGAGGAATCATCATGATTAGGTGCATACAGAGAGAGGAATCATCATGATTAGGTGCATACAGAGAGGAATCATCATGATTAGGTGCATACAGAGAGAGGAATCATCATGATTAGGTGCATACAGAGAGAGGAATCATCATGATTAGGTGCATACAGAGAGAGGAATCATTTCCCTGGAACCTATTTGATTCAGATTGTTAATATGTAAAAAGCAAATCAACATTAACCAATGAATACATTTGTGGATTTTATTCAGTTCATTTATCCTGCAATGAATTAATCCAAGTTGCTGGTTAATGCCCTCAAAAAATCCAGAAAAATCTATTTATTTATTCTCAAAACCAATGTACAATCTTCTCTGGGAACTACGAGTGTATCCTTTATATTACTGCCAGTACTTAATCTGATGTTGAGAAAGAAGAGACAAAGTGCTTGAGTTACTCAACCGGTCAGGCAGCATCTCTGGAAGAGATGGAAAAGCAATGTTTCAGGTTGGGACCCCTGAAACGTCACCTTACCATGTTCTACATTGCTGCTGCCTGACCCACTGAGTTACTCCAGCACTTTGTGTCTTTTATGGCAAACCAAGAAGACACACCAACACCTCTACTTTCCCAGGAGGTCATCTCCAATGATGCTCACAAACTTCCACAGATGCACCATAGAAACCATACTGTTGGGTTCCATCACAGCTTGGTTTGGGAACAGTTCAAGACCACAGGAAATTCCAGAGAGTTGTGGATGTACCCCAGTCCATCACAAAGACCAGACTCCCCACCATTGACTCCATCTACACTTCATGCTGCCTCCTCGGGAAAGCAGCCAACATAATCAAACACCTTTTCCACCCCTGGTTATTTCTCCTTCTTTCTTCGCCTGTTGGCCAGAAGATCCAAAAGTTTGAAAGCACACACCACCAGATTCAGAAACAGCTTCTTCCCCTCTGTTATCATGCTTCTGACTGGTCCTTCAATAAGCTCCAGTCCAGTCCAATTCTGCTCGACCTGATCGCTGTCTCTGGTATTGTTGCCCTGTAATGCTGAGGACTATATTTGGAACCTTATCTTTTCCTTTGCACTTGGACTTGAGTTTGGCTTGATTGTGTTTATGTTTAGCGTTATCTGATTTGATTGGATAGCAGGTTAAACAAAGCTTTTGTAGGAAGGAACTGCAGATGCTGTTTTACACCGAAGATAGACATGAAATGCTGGAGTAACTCAGCGGGTCCAACAGCATCTCTGGTGACGTTTTGGGTTGGAACCCTTCTTCAGACTGAAAGTGGAGGGGTGGGGGGTGGGGAGGAGGAGCATTTTGTGTCTATCTTCTTGTGCGTACGATCCTGCCGTTGAATCATGGTGGAAATGTGTCCACCATAAGATTCAAACATTGAGGCCAAACACAAATTGGAGGAACAGCATTTCATATTTCACTTGGGCAGCTTAGAACCCTGTGGTATGAATATTAATTTCTCTAACTTCACGTGACCACTATATTCCCTCTCTCCTTCTCCCACCCAAGTCGTACCAGCTTCAAGGTGGTCTTGTTGAGTCTCATTGTCTGTCCTTCTCACCTGGCTAACAGCCAACAATGGATTATTTCCTTTATTATCGTCATTTTTTTGCATATCTTTCATCCATTTGTCCTATATCTCTCTACATCAACATCCATATATCTCTCACTTCCCTATCCCCTGACTCTTGGTCTGAAGAAGGGTCTTGACCTGAAACGTCACCTATTCCTTTTCTCCAGAGATGCTGTCTGACCCGTTGAGTTTTACTCCAGCTTTTTGTGTTTATCTTCAGTTTAAACCAGCATCTGCAGTTCCTTCTGACACATTCAAACATTGATCATATTTTCAACCCAAGGTTCATTTTTAATTTAATTTAATTTTTTATTAAATGTGTTTCGCATCCACTTCTTGAATTTACCTTGACTGCAAGCTGAGGCACCTTAAGTACGACTTCCTTCTCCTTGAGACTCACTTCAGACATATCCTCAGTAACAAGCATGGCTGTCAACCGAATTAGATTGTGCTCAGAGAGGTGTTCACTGTAATCTTCATATCGCAGTCTCAGAACTTCTTTTTTCTCTAATAAAAGCAAAAAAAGTCACACAGAATGGATCCACCTGAAATCCATGCAGCTCGCAAAAATGGAGAGCAAATAAAAGAAAAATTAAAAATTAAAGTTATGTTTTTCATGCCATTAGCTCTCACACCTTATAGTGGAGGGGGTAGTAGTATGGTGTTTAAACTGGGAAACAGGAGGTGGGGGAGAGCAGCCCAGAGACAGGGGCATCATCTCCCTCTCCCATGGACATCTGTCTGGTCCTTCGTCCATGCTACAACACAACAACCATGAGGTGGACTAAAGGGTTGAGTTTATACTGTTCACACGGGTATAATTCCACATTCTGCTTGCATGGGAAGGGTTTTTGCCCAGCCTCTTGTAACACTTATAGGTCACATCTGACAGTCTATCTAACAGTTGGTAACGATTGGATCAATGTTCCAATAATGTGTGCATTATTGCCACATGTGCAAATGCACAGTGAAATTCCTTTCTTCTGCATACAGTTCTATAAAGTATCCCCGGTTAGCGGGTTTTACTGAAATTGTCCACTGAGACCGAATGCAAGGGATGCCAGGTTTTTGGTGCCATTTTCCAAGTCTAGTTCTTATGAATGGCTCCCAATGCAGACAAGCCCCAGGCTGCTGCAGGGCCTCCAGCCATCGACTTGCTTGGACAGCTGAATGGTCTAGTGGTCCAGACTCCCTCTCCTCGCCCATCCACCTTTGTGCCCCGTGGGCGCCTCCCACAGGGCGTGGAGGGCAAGGCGGGAACTGCCCATTTAAGACCCATCTGTCCACATGGCAAAGGCAGTGGAGTCATCTTATGTTGTTACGCCAAACTGTTCCAGATTAATTGAAGGATGATGTTCATCTAAAAGGATTTATGTTGTTATAATAGGAGAGGCTCAGTAAATTCATAATACGCTGCATCTTCTCAAACCTGCGAGCTGTTGCACCCAAACACAAGATAAATCAGTATTTCTTCAATCAATATTCATGCCACACTAACAAATCAGGAACATTTCACATTCAATTCAGCTTTAGCATCTCCTGGCTGGGAAAGTTTTAAACATAAATACCCAGCCGAGTAGCAAAACCTGGAAAGATTACAGATCAAGATAATGATTCTCTTTTCTCAAAGTTGAGTCTATCATCTGTTTGAGTCCATCATCTGTTTGAGTCTATCGTCTGTTTGAGTCTATCGTCTGTTTGAGTCTATCGTCTGTTTGAGTCCATCGTCTGTTTGAGTCTATTGTCTGTTTGAGTCTATCGTCTGTTTGAGTCCATCGTCTGTTTGAGTCTATCGTCTGTTTGAGTCCATCGTCTGTTTGAGTCCATCGTCTGTTTGAGTCCATCGTCTGTTTGAGTCCATCGTCTGTTTGAGTCTATCCTCACAGTTGCAGGGCCTGTGATTCTGGTGATCCCAGTGCTTGTTTTACAGGGGAGGTTGGACTACAATTGCCATTTAACTATGTTATGACCTGTCAAATGCAAAAAAAAATGCATTTTCACCAATTAAAAATATTCTGTCTGTGTGGTTTGGCCAAATGAACATCAATTATAGCAGAGTAGTAAATTCCATTTCAGACTACAAATTGTGCCCAAGGTCTCTCTTGGGGCACAGTAACTATACAACCCCATTCTTCTATTTCTTCTTGTGAAGATACATTGACCAGCAATCAATATCTCCCTCACATTAAAAATACTACATCCATGTCCATCTAACTTTGTAGCAGACCAACCCCGGCCCCAATGGTGAACGCAGGTGTTTTAGCGGCATGAACCAACATGGATATACAGCTCTTTGCATGGAATTACCTGAGGCAGCTTTTAACACAAATTTAGTTGATTTCCTGCAGAATTCTTTCAAAATGACCCCAGAATAGGTTATAGCTGTTGCAGATAGAACCATATTGATGTCTTTGTCCATAAAGCCATAATTAGCAATTTCAAAATAGACACTGAAGTCACTTCCAAGTACTGAATAAACCTGCTTGATGGAGACCTTTACATTTTGGTACTGAGTGTTGGTGGGTTGGATTGTCTTTCCTGCTTGGCTGTAGATATCCCGTTCCTCTGTGGAACCTGTGAAGAAGAGGATATTATTCACATTGTTGCTAACACTGGGGGCTTCTATAACAGAACCTGTCCCTAATTAAACCAGCAACATTCTCAATGAAGCTCAGGAAACTGTGATATTAAACCCCTCAAAATATGCATTTGCTTTTAATTTTGTGATGTACTAAGAAACTCGACCTTGTTTATACCCAGATCATTTACAGCAATTATTAGGAATTATTCCTTTTACTTATTGAGTTTAGACTTCAAACTACCAGGCTTAATTGACAATAGGATTAGCAGTACAATTAGTCCAATATTATCTTCTGCAAACACTTTGATTACTTTGTAGAAGATCACCAGTGAATCAGTGATTAAAGCACAAAACTCATACCAATTGTTATGTCTGGATAAAGGATACTCAGAAAGAATGAGAGAGAAGATCTTCAATCTGTGTCAACCGAACTTCGAGAATGAACCTCACTTCTCTTAGTTTCTACTAAATTCAGAATTTCCCACTATAATGCAGTTTATAAGGTACATTGTGGCAAGGACATCTATTAAACTGGCTGCCTGACTTGGACAGAGCTCCTGCAATACTACAGCAATGATCACTCAAAATGAAGAGAGGTCATCAACTCAACATAAATGCAACTCTCCTTCTTGTCTGAAAACATAAAGCTATTCTTTAAAAACTGTAACGTGGCTACTTGTTTAGGAGGTTTAGGAGAATGATCGCAGAGATGATTGGGTTGATGTCTGAGGAGCCTTTGTGGTTCTGGGCCTGTACTCACTGGAGTTTGGAGTTTGGAAGGGTGGGGGGATGTCATTAAAACTTACTGAACACTGAGGGGCCTGAATAGAGTAAACGTGGAAAGGATGTTTCCAGCAGTGGGAGAGTCTAGGACCAGAGGGCACAGCCTCAGAATAAAAGGAGGTACCTTTAGAATGGAGATGAGGAGGAATTTATTTAGATAAAGGGTGGTGAATCTGTAAAATTTATTGTCGCAGACGTCTGAGGCCAGGTCATTATGTATTTTTAAAGCAGAAATAGATAGATTCTTGATTAGCAAGGGCATCAAAAGTCATGCAGAGAGGCAGGAGAATGGGGTTGGAAGGAAAAATAGATCAACCATGATCAAATGGCAGAGCAGACTCAATGGGCCAAATGGCCTAATTCTGCTCCTAAGTCTTATGGTCTTATGGTCTATTACTACTTAGCAGACTACTTGTTTGGATGAATCACAAATTGCTGAAGTAACTCAGCAGGTCAGGCAGCATCTAGGAGAGAGGGAATGGATGATGTTTTGGATCGAGACCCTTCTTCAGAGTCTGAAGAAGGGTCTCAACCCAAAACGTCACCCATTCCCTCTCTCCTAGATGCTGCCTGACCTGCTGAGTTACTCCAGCAATTTGTGATACCTTCGATTTGTACCAGCATCTGCAGTTATTTCCCAACACAACTTGTTTGGAGATTTACGACAATGATCATGAGGATGGTTAGGGTGACGATTACAGATTTACAGATTACAGCTCATGGATCACAGAATCAACATCATTGATTCATGAAATTATCATCTAACCAGACAGCTGAATGTATTCAAGCATAGTTGCCTTGCACTTGGTCCACAGTGATCAGGAGTGTAGATTAATTTAGTGACATCTGCAGCTAATGAGGAAGAACAACGAGCCATTGCGAATTTGGTCCCAAGTGTCTTCGAAGAGTTAAAACTATAAGCATGTTTTATTGTTGCTATTGAAAGTACGCTTACAGATTAGAATAAACACTAGTCTTTGCTGCTGCTAAACCAAATGCAATAACATCACAAAATAAAATGTTCATTTCATTATTAATGACCGTAGTATAAAGCCTTACCCTCTGGGTATTTATAATTCAATGTGATAGACTCTCTTTTGTCTGAGAATGCACTTTTAGTAACAATCTGTGTTCCCACTTGGTGCTGTTTGACCAACAGTTCCTTCTTTGTTCCATCTTTGTTAATAAACCAGTAAACCACATCTGCGTTGACCTCAGCAAAGATGAACACGGCATCATAATTGACATCCAAGTGACCTTCTTTGATTGCTTTGACAGGGCAAGGGCCACAGCAGAATATCCCTAGTGAGAAAAAAAACAGCATTGTAACTGATTCCAAAGATACATTAGTGGCTTTATCCGACTCCTCCAATGGGGGCAGTAATGGATGATGATGTTTGCCTGCCTCTGCCATCACAGGAGATCTCTCTTTGTGCATGGACCTGGCTTGTGCGTTTGTGTTGTGGTGAAATAAACTTGGTCCAAGTCGGTAAGAGTATTTTGGAGAGAGTTAATGATGTTGATTTCAACTCCAGCACGACACCACCCAATAATATTCCCATCCAAACACAGCTTGTTTTCCCAGACTCTCCACCACTGTTGAGAAACTCTGTAGGAATCCCTCTTGTTGGAAACTACAGATGTTATTTCATGTTTATGAGGCATTCAGGTGAGGTTAGCTGGTCAATGGGCCAGTACCTGAAGCTCATCTTCAAAGGAAAAAATAGATATATCAGTATCAAACCATAAACGTATATTGCAAATCTAAAACATAGATATATCAGTATCAAACCATAAACGTATATTGCAAATCTAAAACAAAAGATAAAACATTCTTTACATTTATAAATCCAAATCTGCAATACCTCATATTTTTAAAGTATGTAATTAAATTAAAACATTTGAGAGAATAGATGGTGAAAGATAGATTCTAATGGCAGACCAGACAGGTGAAAAATACACGGCCTATATAAAGATGGAAACTTTCAAATTACACTTTTTCCTACCTCTTCTCTCTTCTAGCTTCCTCCCCCCCCCCCACCCCCATCCCCCCCCCCCACCCCCATCCCCCCCCCCCACCCCCATCCCCCCCCCCCCCCCCCCACCCACCCCCCATCCCCCCCCCCCCCCCCACCCACCCCCCATCCCCCCACCCATCAGTCTGAAGAAGGGTCTGGACCTGAAACATCACCCATCCAAGTAGTCCAGAGATGTTGCTTGATCTGCAGAGTTACTCCAGCAATCTTGGTCCTTCTGTATAATATAGGTGACATTCCTCATTATCTGCAGATTTTTATGAGTGGATCTGTTTATTTGCAAAGATTGTCCAGACTAAGATTTTAAAAATAAATACATCTATATTTCAAAAGTCCGGGAGCAGAGCAAGGACGCCCGTTGGCTGAGCATTAAAGTAAGTGCTAGTTTAAGTGAGAAGTCAGGTAAATTGGACAATCAGGCAATTTAATTGGTAATATAAGCAATACTTGCAAAAGGGTGCAGCCCTGTTCAGGTGCAGCCCAGTGAGGGAAGTGCCCAGTGAGGGAAGTGCCCAGTGAGGGAAGTGCCCAGTGAGGGAAGTGCCCAGTGAGGGAAGTGCCCAGTGAGGGAAGTGCCCAGTGAGGGAAGTGCCCAGTGAGAAAAGTGCGAGTCTTCGGCGAGGAGGCTGAGGTGAGGAGGATACCATTGTTTTAAGCCAGAGCTGGTTATAGGCACAAGGTGATGGCGGAAAAGTTGGTGCGGTGTGTTTCCTGCAGGATGTGGGAAGACAGGGACGTCGCGGGAGCTTCTGGGAGCTACACCTGCAAGAACTGTGTCCAGGTGCAGCTCCTGAAGGGACGTGTGGTGGAGTTGGAGAGGCAGTTG
The DNA here is from genome assembly GCF_053455715.1 of Rhinoraja longicauda. Classification (NCBI taxonomy): domain Eukaryota; kingdom Metazoa; phylum Chordata; class Chondrichthyes; order Rajiformes; family Arhynchobatidae; genus Rhinoraja; species Rhinoraja longicauda. The sequence continues at coordinate 510,894 of NC_135958.1, read as the reverse complement.
GATGACCTCAGGGCCATCCGAGAATGCGAGAGTTTCCTCGACAGGACCTATTGTGAGGCTGTCACGCCAAGGGTCCAGGTCGAGCGAAGGTGGGAGACTGTTTCCGGGGGGAGTGGACGTGGACTACAGGACACCCCAGTGGCTGTGCCTATTGCAAATAGGTATACCCTCTTGGGAACTGTCGGGGCAGAAGACGTTTCCAGTCCGAGTGGCGGACCTGTTGGCAAGGATACACGACAGGGGAGACCGAAGTCTGGAAGAGCCGTAGTGGTCGGTGACTCCATAGTCCGAGGGACGGACAGAAGATTCTGTGGCAGCAGGAGGGACTTGAGGATGGTCTGTTGCCTCCCTGGTGCCAGGGTTCAACACATCACAGACCGGCTTCAGAAAATCCTAGTGAGGGAAGGCGATCAACCTGAAGTCGTTGTGCACGTGGGCACGAATGACGTCGGGCGGAAGAGGAAGGAGGTGCTACAGCGGGAGTTTAGAGAGTTGGGAAAAGCGCTGAGAAGTAGGACGTCGAAGGTGGTTATCTCTGGACTGCTACCGGTACCTCGTGCTGGTGAGGCCAGGAACAGAGAGATAGAGGGTATGAATTTATGGCTGAGGGGCTGGTGCAGAGAGCAGGGATTTAGATTTCTGGACCACTGGGATCTCTTCTGGGCTAGGGGTGACTTGTACAAAAGGGACGGGTTACATCTTAACAGCAGGGGGACAAACATTCTGGCAGGCAGGTTTGCTAGTGTGACACCTGTGGCTTTAAACTAAGTAGTGGGGGGGAGGGGTTAACAAATTGTGAATATGAAGATGAGGTCAAAGGGAATACAGGAGATATTGCAAAAGACTCTCGGAAGAATGGGAACAGAAGTTCTAGAGCGGAAAAGAAATTAAGGGCAGGGCCAATTGTGAACGATGTGAGAGAGGAGGTAAATACAGAAGTTAAAGTGTTGTACTTAAATGCGCGTAGTATAAAAAATAAAGTGGATGAGCTTGAGGCTCAGTTAGTCATGGGCAAGTATGATGTTGTAGGGATCACTGAGACATGGTTACAAGAGGACCAGGGCTGGGAACTGAATATTCAGGGGTACACAACGTATAGAAAAGACAGACAGGTGGGCAGAGGGGGTGGGGTTGCTCTGATGGTAAGGAATGATATTCATTCCCTTGCAAGGGGTGACATAGAATCAGGAGATGTTGAATCAGTATGGATAGAAATGAGAAATTGTAAGGGTAAAAAGACCCTAATGGGAGTTATCTATAGGCCCCCAAACAGTAGCCTCGACATAGGGTGCAAGTTGAATCAGGAGATAAAATTGGCGTGTCAAAAATGTAATGCTACGGTGGTTATGGGAGATTTCAACATGCAGGTAGACTGGGAAAATCAGGTTGGAAATGGACCCCAGGAAAGAGAGTTTGTAGAGTGCCTTCGAGATGGATTCTTAGAACAGCTTGTACTGGAGCCTACCAGGGAGAAGGCAATTCTGGATTTAGTGTTGTGTAATGATCCTGATCTGATAAGGGGACTAGAGGTAAAAGAGCCATTAGGAGGCAGTGATCACAACATGATAAGTTTTACTCTGCAAATGGAAAGACAGAAGGGAAAATCGGAAGTGTCGGTATTACAGTATAGCAAAGGGGATTACAGAGGCATGAGGCGGGAGCTGGCCAAAATTGATTGGAAGGAGGCCCTAGCAGGGAAGACGGTAGAACAGCAATGGCAGGTATTCCTGGGAATAATGCAGAGGTTGCAGGATCAATTTATTCCAAAGAGGTGGAAAGACTCTAAGGGGAGTAAGAGACACCTGTGGCTGACGAGGGAAGTCAGGGACAGCATAAAAATTAAGGAGAGGAAGTATAACATAGCAAAGAAGAGTGGGAAGACAGAGGATTGGGACTCTTTTAAAGAGCAACAAAAGTTAACTAAAAAGGCAATACGGGGAGAAAAGATGAGGTACGAGGGTAAACTAGCCAATAATATAAAGGAGGATAGCAAAAGTTTTTTTAGGTACGTGAAGAGGAAAAAAATAGTCAAGGCAAATGTGGGTCCCTTGAAGACAGAAGCAGGGGAATTTATTATGGGGAACAAAGAAATGGCAGACGAGTTAAACCGTTACTTTGGATCTGTCTTCACTGAGGAAGATACACACAATCTCCCAAATGTTCTAGGGGCCGGAGAACCTAGGGTGATGGAGGAACTGAAGGAAATCCACATTAGGCAGGAAATGGTTTTGGGTAGACTGATGGGACTGAAGGCTGATAAATCCCCAGGGCCTGATGGTCTGCATCCCAGAGTACTTAAGGAGGTGGCTCTAGAAATAGTGGAAGCATTGGAGATCATTTTTCAATGTTCTATAGATTCAGGATCAGTTCCTGTGGATTGGAGGATAGCAAATGTTATCCCACTTTTTAAGAAAGGAGGGAGAGAGAAAACGGGTAATTATAGACCAGTTAGTCTGACATCAGTGGTGGGGAAGATGCTGGAGTCAATTATAAAAGACGAAATTGCTGAGCATTTGGATAGCAGTAACGGGATCATTCCGAGTCAGCATGGATTTACGAAGGGGAAATCATGCTTGACAAATCTACTGGAATTTTTTGAGGATGTAACTAGGAAAATTGACAAGGGAGAGTCAGTGGATGTGGTGTACCTCGACTTTCAGAAAGCCTTCGACAAGGTCCCACATAGGAGATTAGTGGGCAAAATTAGGGCACATGGTATTGGGGGTAGGGTACTGACATGGATAGAAAATTGGTTGACAGACAGAAAGCAAAGAGTGGGGATAAATGGGTCTCTTTCGGAATGGCAGGCAGTGACCAGTGGGGTACCGCAAGGTTCGGTGCTGGGACCCCAGCTATTTACGATATACATTAATGACTTAGACGAAGGGATTAAAAGTACCATTAGCAAATTTGCAGATGATACTAAGTTGGGGGGTAGTGTGAATTGTGAGGAAGATGCAATAACGCTGCAGGGTGACTTGGACAGGTTGTGTGAGTGGGCGGATACATGGCAGATGCAGTTTAATGTAGGTAAGTGTGAGGTTATTCACTTTGGAAGTAAGAATAGAAAGGCAGATTATTATCTGAATGGTGTCAAGTTAGGAGGAGGGGGAGTTCAACGAGATCTGGGTGTCCTAGTGCATCAGTCAATGAAAGGAAGCATGCAGGTTCAGCAGGCAGTGAAGAAAGCCAATGGAATGTTGGCCTTCGTAACAAGAGGAGTTGAGTATAGGAGCAAAGAGGTCCTTCTACAGTTGTACCGGGCCCTGGTGAGACCGCACCTGGAGTACTGTGTGCAGTTTTGGTCTCCAAATTTGAGGAAGGATATTCTTGCTATGGAGGGCGTGCAGCGTAGGTTCACTAGGTTAATTCCCGGAATGGCGGGACTGTCGTATGTTGAAAGGCTGGAGCGATTGGGCTTGTATACACTGGAATTTAGAAGGATGAGGGGGGATCTTATTGAAACATATAAGATAATTAGGGGATTGGACACATTAGAGGCAGATAACATGTTCCCAATGTTGGGGGAGTCCAGAACAAGGGGCCACAGTTTGAGAATAAGGGGTAGGCCATTTAGAACGGAGATGAGGAAGAACTTTTTCAGTCAGAGGGTGGTGAAGGTGTGGAATTCTCTGCCTCAGAAGGCAGTGGAGGCCAGTTCGTTGGATGCTTTCAAGAGAGAGCTGGATAGAGCTCTTAAGGATAGCGGAGTGAGGGGGTATGGGGAGAAGGCAGGAACGGGGTACTGATTGAGAGTGATCAGCCATGATCGCATTGAATGGCGGTGCTGGCTCGAAGGGCTGAATGGCCTACTCCTGCACCTATTGTCTATTGTCTATTGTCTATTGTCTATATACATGTACACACTGAGGCATTCATTATTGTCTATTACAATATGGTTCCAGCGTGAAGCCACATCCCACTGTCTGCTGTCCTTCCCATCTTTCTCAGAAGCTAACGCTGACCAGCATGGAATCAGCATGGATAGCGTTAATTAAATATATTTCACAAAATGCTGGAGTAACTCAGCAGGTCAGGCAGCATCTCAGGAGAGAAGGAATGGGTGACGTTTCGGGTCGAGACCCTTCTTCAGACTGATGTCTGAATTAATTAAATATATATTCTTAAGGCCACAATATATTAAATGATGATGATTGAGTGGTAATGTACCGTCACTCCTTTCCTGGGGAGTTGGGTCCAACACTTGCCATCCGTCATAGCCAGAGGGAAGGTCAGGACGAGCCATCCATGATTCTACCCAACAGTGGTAGTTCCTGTGTACAAAAGTATCAGTGTTTAATACTTACAAGTTAAACGAATCAACCAGACACAGCATTGACAGTGGAGGCTATTGGGCTATCACTGGCTGTACATAGATTAACATGCGAGCTAATATCCAACAATAAACCTATTGAAGCAGATCCGAGCTCTGGATGAGTCTACCTGCAGCAGTTTGTCAAAGATGTGTGGTATTTGTAACGTCAGGTGCAGGCATGTACAGTGTCCTCAAGAGAGACAACATCTACCAAGGGAGACAGACACAAAAAGGTGGAGTAACTCAGCGGGTCAGACAACATCTCTGGAGAAAAAGAATAGGTGATGTTTCAGGTTGAGACTCCCTCTGCCGAAGGGAATTCTACAAACCAACATGGCACCAAAGACCGAAGTGAACGGCTTCCCAGTGTCAAAGCCAAGGGTTTCTTCCAAATACCAAGGAAATAAAAGAATGGTGAAGTTTCTACCACGTCAAGGTAAATGAGAATCCTCTCCAACATGAAGTATCCCAGGAGGATCTTGGAGATTAGCCTCTATGACATCAGGGCAAGAGTGGTTGGAGGGGTTGGATAAAGAAAATCTCCACCACACCTAAAATGCAATGTTGATCCTCTGACTTAAAGGTGCCAGATGGGAATAGAGAAGGCGAGAGGATGAAAAGGGAAGTTTCCCCGAACTGATGTTACAAGAAGACTTTTCAATGTGATCAAAACTGCCAGGGACAGAAGGAATCATTCCAATAGAAAGACAGGTATCCAAACCATGATGTGCAGGTTTGTACATTAATTGGCTACTGTAAATTGTCTCTAGTGTGTAATATAGAACTGGGGGGGGGTTACAGTGGCACTGTATTGGAGTTACTACCTCACAACGCCAGAGACCCGGGTTCGATCCTGACTATGGGTGTTGTCTGTATGGAGTTTGTACGTTCTCCCTGTGAGCACATGGGTTTTCTCCGGGTGCTCCGGTTTCCTTCCACACTCCAAAGACGTGCAGGTTTGTAGGTAAATTGGCTTTGGGAAGTTGTAAAAGTTATCCTTAGTGTGTCTTAGGGCCACAGTCTTAGAATAAAGTGGAGGCCATTTAAAACTGAGGTGAGAAGGAACTTTTTCACCCGAGAGTTGTAAATTTGTGGAATTCTCTGCCACAGAGGGCAGTGGATGCCAAATCACTGGATGGATTTAAGAGAGAGTTAGATACAGCTCTGGGGGCTAATGGAATCAAGGGATATGGGGAGAAGTTGGGCACAGGTTACTGATTGTGGATGATCAGCCATGATCACAATGAATGGTGGTGCTGGCTCGAAGGGCTGAATGGCCTCCTCCTGCACCTATTTTCTATGTTTCTATGTGTAGGATAGTGTCAGTGTGCGGGGTGATTGCTGGCCGAAGGGTCTGTATCTCTAAAGTTTAAAAGTAAGATGTAAAGTCTAAAAAACAGCATATGGGTGTTTGCTGGCTGGTGTGAACTGGACAGAAACATAGAAACATAGAAAATAGGTGCAGGAGTAGGCCATTCGGTCCTTCAAGCCTGCACCACCATTCAATATGATCATGGCTGATCATCCAACTCAGTATCCTGTACCTGCCTTCTCTCCATACCCCCCTGATCCCTTTAGCCACAAGGGCCACATCTAACTCCCTCTTAAATATAGCCAATTAACTGGCCTCAACTACCTTCTGTGGCAGAGAATTCCACAGACTCACCACTCTCTGTGTGAAGAAATGTTTTCTCATCTCGGTCCTAAAGGACTTCCCTCTTATCCTTAAGCTGTGACCCCTGGTTCCGGACTTCCCCAACATCGGGAACAATCTTCCCGCATCCAGCCTCTCCAACCCCTTAAGAATTTTATATGTTTCAATAGACAATAGACAATAGAAAATAGGTGCAGGAGTAGGCCATTCTGCCCTTCGAGCCAGCACCGCCATTCAATGTGATCATGGCTGATCATTCTCAATCAGTACAATGTTCCTGCTTTCTCCCCATACCCCCTGACACCGCTATCCTCAAGAGCTCTATCTAGCTCTCTCTTGAATGTATTCAGAGAATTGGCCTCCACTGCCCTCTGAGGCAGAGAATTCCACAGATTCACAACTCTCTGACTAAAAAAGTTTTTCCTCATCTCTGTTCTAAATGGCCTACCCCTTATTCTTAAACTGTGGCCCCTGGTTCTGGACTCCCCCAACATTGGGAACATGTTTCCTGCCTCTAACATGTCCAACCCCTTAATAATCTTATACGTTTCGATAAGATCCCCTCTCATCCTTCTAAATTCCAGTGTATACAAACTTAGTCGCTCCAGTCTTTCAACATATGACAGTCCCGCCATTCCAGGAATTAACCTAGTAAACCTACGCTGCACGCCCTCAATAGCAAGAATATCCTTCCTCAAATTTGGAGACCAAAACTGCACACAGTACTCCAGGTGCGGTCTCACTAGGGCCCTGTACAACTGCAGGATCTCTTTGCTTCTATACTCAACTCCTCTTGTTATGAAGGCCAACATTCCATTGGCTTTCTTCACTGCCTGCTGTACCTGCATGCTTCCTTTCAGTGACTGATGCACTAAGACACCCAGATCACGTTGTACGTCCCCTTTTCCTAACTTGACACCATTCAAATAATAATCTGCCTTCCTATTCTTACCACCAAAGTGGATAACCTCACACTTATCCACATTAAACTGCATCTGCCATGCATCCGCCCACCCACACAACCTGTCCAAGTCACCCTGCAACCTCATAGCATCTTCCTCACAGTTCACACTGCCACCTAACTTTGTATCATCAGCAAATTTGCTAATGGTACTTTTAATCCCTTCATCCAAGTCATTGATGTATATTGTAAATAGCTGCGGTCCCAACACCGAGCCTTGCGGTACCCCACTAGTCACTGCCTGCCATTCTGAAAGGGACCCATTTATCCCCACTCTTTGCTTTCTGTCTGTCAACCAACTTTCTATCCATGTCAGTACCCTACCTCCAATACCATGTGCTCTAATTTTGCCCACCAATCTCCTATGTGGGACCTTGTCGAAGGCTTTCTGAAAGTCAAGGTACACCACATCCACCGGCTCTCCCCTGTCAATTTTCCTAGTTACATCCTCAAAAAATTCCAGTAGATTAGTCAAGCACGATTTCCCCTTCGTAAATCCATGCTGACTCGGAACGATCCTGTTACTGCGATCCAAATGCTCCGCAATTTCGTCTGTTATAATTGACTCCAGCATCTTCCCCACCACTGATGTCAGACTAACTGGTCTATAATTTCCCGTTTTCTCACAGTCTTCCCTGCTAGGGCCTCCTTCCAGTCAGTTTTGGCAACTCCTGCCTCATGCCTCTGTAATTCCCTTTGCTATACTGTAATACTGACACCTCCGATTTTCCCTTCTCCCTCTCAATTTGTAGAGTAAAACTTATCATATTGTGGTCACTGCCTCCTAATGGCTCATTTACCTCGAGTCCCCTTATCAGGTCAGGTTCATTACATAACACTAAATCCAGAATTGCCTTCTCCCTGGTAGGCTCCAGTACAAGCTGTTCTAAGAATCCATCTCGGTGGCACTCCACAAACTCTCTTTCCTGGGGTCCATTACCAACCTGATTTTCCCAGTCTACCTGCATGTTGAAATCTCCCATGACCACCGTAGCATTACATTTGTGACATGCCAATTTTAGCTCCTGATTCAATTTGCACCCTATGTCGAGGCTACTGTTTGGGGGCCTGTAGATGACTCCCATTAGGGTCTTTTTACCCTTACAATTCCTCATCTCTATCCATACTGATTCTACATCTCCTGATTCTATGTCACTCCTTGCAAGGGAGTGAATATCATTCCTTACCAACAGAGCTACCCGGCCCCCTCTCCCCACCTGCCTGCTTTTTCTGTACGTTGTGTACCCCTGAATATTCAGCTCCCAGCCCTGGTCCTCTTGTAGCCATGTCTCAGTGATTCCCACAACATCATACTTGTCAATAAGATCCCCACTCAGTCTTCCAAATTCCAGCGAGTATAAGCCCAGTCTATCCAGTCTTTCTTCATATGAAAGTCCTGCCATCCCAAGGATCAATCTGGTGAACCTTCTCTGTACTCCCTCTAAGACTAGAATGTCTTTCCTCAGATTAGGAGACCAAAACTGTACACAATACTCCAGGTGCGGTCTCACCAAGGCCCTGTACAACTGCAGCAGAACCTCCCTGCTCCTATACTCAAATCCTCTTGCTATGAATGCCAACATACCATTCGCTTTCTTCACTGCCTGCTGCACCTGCACGCTTGCTTTCAATGACTGGTGCACCATGACACCCAGGTCACGTTGCATCTCCCCTTCTCCTAATCGTTCACCATTCAGGTAATACTCTGCTCTCCTGTTCTTGCGGCCAAAGTGGATAACCTCACATTTATCCACATTATATTGCATCTGCCATGCATTTGCCCACTCAACTAATCTATCCAAGTCACTCTGCAGCCTCCTAGCATCCTCCTCACAGCTAACACTGCCACCCAGCTTCATGTCATCCGCAAACTTAGAGATATTGCATTCAATTCCCTCGTCCAAATCATTAATATACACTGTAAATAACTGGGGTCCCAGCACTGAGCCTTGCGGTACCCCACTAGTCACTGCCTGCCATTCCGAAAAGGACCCGTTTTTTTCCTACTCTTTGCTTCCTGTCCGCCAACCAATTCTCTATCCACCTCAACACTGAACCCCCAATACCGTGTGCTTTAAGTTTGTACCCCAATCTCCTATGTGGGACCTTGTCGAAGGCCTTCTGAAAGTCCAGATACAACACATCGACTGGTTCTCCCTTATCCACTCTACTAGTTACATCCTCGAAAAATTCTATAAGATTCGTCAGGCATGATTTGCCTTTCATAAATCCATGCTGACTTTGTCCGATGATTTCACCACTTTCCAAATGTGATGCTATCACATCTTTAATAACTGACTCTAGCATTTTCCCCACTACCGATGTTAGGCTAACTGGTCTATAATTCCCCGTTTTCTCTCTCCCTCCCTTTTTAAAAAGTGGGGTTACATTAGCTACCCTCCAATCCTCAGGAACTACTCCAGAATCTAAAGAGTTTTGAAAGATGGGCCAAAGGGCCTGTTTCTACCTTGTATCGCTGAATTAAACTAAACTAAACTAAACAGTAGAGACTCCCCTAGCACCAGAGATATCTCTGACACATTTGCCAAAGACATTGCCCTTGCTATCTCAGAGTAAACACCGGAGTTATCAGCACACCGAACCCTGCTTAAAAACCACCAGGAAATACCAGGTTGTTGAGGTCAATCTGTAGCAGCTCTGGTGACGACCCCTTAATGAAAATGAGACAGAATCGAGGGGAAAGTAAATAATGTTCTGATAAAACAGCTGCCATTTTATTTGCTTTGAAGTCACTCATTTTGAGAACCATGCCACTGTCATGATCAATACGATATCCATAAACATATTACAGAGAGTAATATTGCCCTAAACATACCATACAGAGTCCTTTCGTGATGGAAGCGTACGTGTACAATCATCACTTTTAAAATAATGATCCACTTTCAGATTACCATCACAATCATGAGCAGAGGAGTAGTTTGTAACGCACCGAGTTGGGATTCCTAAACATCTCAAAACTGGAAAAGAAGAAATGGTGACAATACATGAACTCGCTTCTAATTACCAATTTGAATGATTGAAAGATATAGCAGGGAAAGTGGCCCTTCGGCCCACCAAGTCAATGCCCTCCATTGATCACCCATTCACACTATTTCTATGTTATCCCACACTAGGGGCAATATACAGTGGCCAATTTTCCTGCAAATACACACGTTTTTGTGAATGTGGGAAGGAACCAGAGCACCCAGAGGAAACCTACGAGGTCACAGGGAGAATGTGCAAACTCCACGCAGACAGCACCCGAGGTCAGGATTGACCTGGTCCCCAGCGCTGTGAGGCAGTGGCTCTAGCAGCTTTGACAAGGTTTTACCCCCATAATTCAGGTTTAATCTTCTAACTTATTCAGTGAACCCGCTGCCCGAGAGTATTTCGGCTGTGGTTTCACAGACACCCCATATTAGATGGTCAGATTAGGCGTTACTCTTGGTATTTTTGTCTTGGAAATGACCAATGCTGACAATGCCAGCATTTATTGGCTATCTTTAAATGCATGTTGTGTTTAATGTAGTTGAGTTTAGTTTAAGTCAGCAGGAAGACTATACCCTGCAATGAACAGAGAGGAATGAGTGGAGCAGGCAAGGAAGCTGGGGGTCGTACCTGTGCAAGCAACAGCTGCAAAGACCCAGCACTGGCCGTATCGGACTCGCTCGGCCCCACTACTGCTCCACTTGCGTAGAATCGGGAGACTCCCGTTCCACTTGGTGGGGGGAGTCCCATCATCGTATTCGCCATCCCACCTTCCCGAAAGCACACCCTTGTCATCATTTGAATTCACCTTTGGAGGAGAAAATAAAGCACCTCTTTACATCATCAATAAATGAACCAAAAGATCAGCACATGAACTCTTCTGCTAGGGGAATAACCTCTTTTGGAGGGTCGAGTAATTCAAGAGAGAGCTAGATAGAGCTCTTAAGGATAGCGGAGTCAGGGGGTATGGGGAGAAGGCAGGAACGGGGTACTGATTGAGAGTGATCAGCCATGATCACATTGAATGGCGGTGCTGGCTCAAAGGGCCGAATGGCCTCCTCCTGCACCTATTGTCTATTGAGTCTTTGTTAAAGCAAAGTTATTATCCAAATCATCTTGACAAAGTCTATTTTTGGCTATCTTAATCTCCTCCTCCCCAAACACATTCTCTTCTCTTCCCCTCTCTAAAGTTTAAAGCACTTTTTCCTTCTTCCCTGTTGTGATGAACGGCCATCAGTCTGAAACATCAACTCCTTTTCCCTCTCTGCATGCACTGCCTGAAGCATCAACTCTGCTTCTCGGCACGGTGGCACAACAGTAGAGTTGCTGCCTTACAGCTCCAGAGACCCGGGTCTGATCCTGACCATGGGTACTGTCTGTACAGAGTTCATACATTCTCCTGTGACCGTGTGGGTTTTCTCCTGGTGCTCTGGTTTCCTTCCACATCCAAAGACATGCAGGATTGTAGATGAATTGGCTTCTGTAAATTGTCCCTCGTGTATCGGATAGAACGAGTGTTTGAGTTGGCGTGGACTCGGTGGGTCAAAGGGCTTGTTTCCATACTAAATCTCAAAACTAAATGAAACTCTACATACACTGCCTGAAGAGTGGGATGTTTCCAGTGTTTTCTGTCTTTACTACCTTGACAAAACAGCAAGCTGAATGAATGGAATCTGAAGGGAGATATACCGTCATTATTTACACAGTGGTAATGCAGAAGTAACTTTTATTCACCAAGCAAAAACCAGCCTGCCTGAGCCATTCTGTACTGGGCAGGTGTTGGGTAATATTTAACATCAACTGATCTTGGCTCCCATTCATTCTCAGTTTGTGTACTGCGTGAAGTTACTGCCAAACTTCAGATGGGCCTTTGGGTCATTTAAAAGAGCCTTCTATATTTAAAGATTTTGGCTTCCTTCTTTTCAACAACTTAATGTGGTGTTTAACGATAAAGAAATGTTTGTTAATTCTAGGATTGTATCAAACAATTTGTACCTTATTTTGCAGTTGGAGTTGGACAACTCGTGTTTGTTAATAAAATAAATACGAGATCAATTTTCCTCCAGGCGGAAAGCCTGAGGAGTTATGTTCTCTTCAGAATAAACACAAATGCTGGAGTAACTCAGCGGGACAGGCAGCATCTGTGGAATGGGTTACATTTCAGGTCGAGACCCTTCTTCAGTCTCGGCCCGAAACATCACCCATGCCTTCTCTCCAGAGATGCTGCCTGTCCCGCTGAGTTACTCCAGCATAGTGCGTCCATCTTCGGTGTAAACTAGCATCTGCAGTTCCTTCCTACACACTTCTCTATAGAATAGTTGGTTTTAATGTCACCACCATGAAAACTGCAAGAAACCCATCAGGAACAGCAACCAAAAAGTTTCACCCTAGCGTGACCCACCATTCACCATGACCATTACTCTTCTTACCGTGGACTCATCTCTTATTCTGTTCCAATTCCACGTATTCTTCAGTTTCCTGATCATTCAAAAATGTATCATGAATTATCCCACTGACCGAGCCCCACAGCCTTCTCTATCCCACTGACCAAGCCCCACAGCCCTCTCTATCCCTCTCTATCCCACTGATCTGAGTATTACCTGAATGGTGACCGATTGGGAGAAGGGGAGATGCAACGTGACCTGGGTGTCATGGTGCACCAGTCATTGAAAGCAAGCATGCAGGTGCAGCAGGCAGTGAAGAAAACGAATGGTATGTTGGCATTCATAGCAAGAGGATTTGAGTTTAGGAGCAGGGAGGTTCTGCTGCAGTTGTACAGGGCCTTGGTGAGACCGCACCTGGAGTATTGTGTGCAGTTTTGGTCTCCTAACCTGAGGAAAGACGTTCTTGCCTTAGAGGGAGTACAGAGAAGGTTCACCAGATTGATCCCTGGGATGGCGGGACTTTCATATGAGGAAAGATTGGATAGACTGGGCTTGTACTCGCTGGAATTTAGAAGACTGAGGGGGGATCTTATAGAAACATATAAAATTCTTAAGGGGTTGGAGAGGCTAGATGCGGGAAGATTGTTCCCGATGTTGGGGAAGTCCGGAACCAGGGGTCACAGCTTAAGGATAAGGGGGAAGTCTTTTAGGACCGAGATGAGAAAACATTTCTTCACACAGAGAGTGGTGAGTCTGTGGAATTCTCTGCCACAGAACGTAGTTGAGGCCAGTTCATTGGCTATATTTAAGAGGGAGTTAGATGTGGCCCTTATGGCTAAAGGGATCAGGGGGTATGGAGAGAAGGCAGGTACAGGCTACTGAGCTGGATGATCAGCCATGATCATATTGAATGGCGGTGCAGGCTCGAAGGGCCGAATGGCCTACTCCTGCACCTATTTTCTATGTTTCTATGTTTCTATGTTTCTATCTAGTCCCACAACCCTCTCTATCCCACTGATCTAGCCTCACAACCCTCTCAGGTAGAGAATTCCAGACATTCACCAGCATTTTCATGGATGTAACTTACCGAGATAAGATGTAATTATAATTTTCCAGCCAAGTTAAATCTAGATTATACCTCTTTTAGTAGAAACCAGGAACCATAGATGCTGGTTTATACCAACGATAGACATAAAAGTGCTGGAGTAACTCAGCTGGTCAGGCAGCATCTCTGAAGTAAAGGAATAAGTGATGTTTCGGGTTTGAAGAAGGGTTCTGACCCGAAACATCACCTATTCTTTTTCTCCAGAGATGCTGCCTGACCCATTGGGTTACTCCAGCACTCTGTGTCTAACTTAGTTATAATTCTTTTGTTGGTTTGAATGTAATAATACTGTGCTCTCAATGTCTACAACTACAGCCTTTACCTAAACTGGCGTGCAGTTTACCAGATAATAACGCTTGTTAAAACACATTTGGTAAACATGAGATGCCTTGGAGCTCACCATCGCAGTCAGTATCCTGCTGATGTAGATAGGGTCACATCTCTTCAAAGCATCAGACGAAGGCTCGTTTAGAGCAGATAGACTATTATCCAAAATCTCAAAGCAAATATCGATGACATCTTTTTCAAACTGTAAAAACATAACTCAAAATGGTGACAAGTCTCACAGCAATGATGCTGAAAAGAATAAGCAACAGTGGGTAGACTGTGGGGAACTGATGTTACTTTACCTGTCCAAAGTTCCAAGATAAAGGGAGAAAGATGCTACGGTAGAGAATTCCATTCTCGTTCAGAACGTACTCCTCCACAAGGTCCTTATCTGCCAGGTACACAGAATCCTCTGGAGGTTCCAGAGGGAGGGGGGCAAAAGTAAGTCAATTCCTTTTAAATGCTTCAATTCATTTACACCTTACTGTGAACAAGCACCTATTAAAGATGTAGGAAGGAAATGCAGATGCTGGTCCACCCCTACCTCCCCCCACCCATCCCCATCCCCCCCAATCCCCCCAAGGAGGAGGCCATTCGGCCCTTCGAGCCAGCACCACCATTCAATGTGATCATGGCTGATCATTCTCAATCAGTACCCCGTTCCTGCCTTCTCCCCATACCCCCTGACTCCGCTATCCTTAAGAGCTCTATCTAGCTCTCTCTTGAATGCATTCAGAGAATTGGCCCCCACTGCCTTCTGAGGCAGAGAATTCCACAGATTTACAACTCTCTGACTGAAAACGTTTTTCCTCATCTCCGTTCTAAATGGTCTACCCCTTATTCTTAAACTGTGGCCCCTGGTTCTGGACTCCCCCAACATTGTGCATCTTGATCAAAATGCAAGGAAAATTAACAGATATTTTGAAAATAAAACCCTGAAGTTACCCAAGGACTAAAAGGTACATGTGAATCACAAATACACTAAATGCTGTTGTAGAAGATATCTGAGATAGTAAAATGAATAACTGGGCCATTTCCTTTTTGTCACCAATCAATAATTTTTATCAATTGAATCTTTTAAATTTCAATGTTTGAATAGGTGTATTGTGCATGTTTGTTTGTGGGTACTTTTAGAATTTAAAATGTTACTGCAAACAGTGAATCTCTGTCCAACGATTAGATGTGTTCTCCAGAGCTATTCAACAACACACAGTGAACACTAAACTTACATTCCTCACACAGATGCTAAATGGCTGAATTGTGCTTCCCTTCTGGCAATAATTCTATCAATGAAGAAGAAAAGCTCCCTTTCATGTTTATTGATCATGAAACTATTATTTCACACAGTGTTCCGCAGCTGTTAACTGTTCAACAGGCGCACCACGATTTTCTCTCAATTTCAATAACCTTGATTATCAGTATAAACAAAGTTACTACATCTCAAAGAAATGTGGACTTTGGGAATAGAATGTGGTTGTGTTGACAGTTTGTTTAAACTATTTCAGTTTATGGGCAAACATGCTTAATGCCACATCATATGTGAGAACAGAACTAGATGAAGTGTGAAGACTTGGTTTTTTTTTCTCAGTGAGTTGTGGACAGGCTTCATGATCAGCACGTCTTTTCCCTTCACTCAATGATTATATTTGTATTCACTGGGGAATCTGTAGACCAGAGAATGTTCCCGTAACAACCAAGCAGTGTACTTTTTTGGAGAAGAGTTCAGGTTACTTGACACAAGAACATTACCTCATTGAGTGCACCTTCCGACAAATTTAGGGTGAATTTAACAACATGCAGTCTAAACTAATAATTTCCTACATGTTTCCTAATTAAATCCCCACATTCACATTTACATTACAGATTACCTGTGTGGAAGTGTAATTGCTACCCCTCCTATCAAGAGAGTTACGGTAGCACATTCATAAAGAGGCCATTAATGTGACAATATACCACAGACAATTTGCAGCGTGTGGCCTGAATAACAGATAGGATTGTCAGTATGCCACACGGCTGCAGAATATGATCAGACGTGGGTGGCACGGTGGCAGAGTTGCAGCTCACAGCGCCAGAGACCCAGGGTTGATCCTAACTACGGGTGCTGTCTATATGGAGTTTGTACGTTCTCCCCGTGACCGCGTGGTTTTTCTCCGGGAGCTCCTGTTCCCTCCCATAACAAATTGGGAGTGTGTAGGTCTTTGGAGACCAAACAGATTTGTAGCGTAATTGGCTTGGTAAAGTTGTAAATTGTCCCTAATGTGTAGGATAGTGTTAGTGTGCGGGGATCGCTGGTCGGCACGGACTCGGTGGGCCGAAGGGCCCGTTTCCACGCTGTATCCCTAAACCAAACTAAATTTCTTGCGGCACTAAACAGGAAAAAGGTAACCGCAGTGATCAGTCCACAGTAATGATTATGTACAAGATGCACAGAGATAATAAGCTGCAATTCAAAGGATGGGCCAGGCAGGTCGTGCGATTTATAAGGACATCATAAACATCAGAAAACTCGAGCCGACAAGAACAGAGGTAGGCTTCAATTTTAAAATCGATGAACTATTTCAGTATTGAAATGATTCTTATTGCATAAAGTGTAGTCTTCAGACTTCTACATTCAATGCATCATGAAACATCAAAGAGAAAATAATTTGGGCCAAATTATCTGCTGTTAGGGTTAAACACAAGATGGTTAATAAATAAAAGTTTGTAAAAATAAATATTGTTTTGCCTCTTTTTCCAGTTAATGTTTCCTCGTTGGTTCTTTCTCTGCATTTGATTTGTTCATATTTTAAATCATAGATGTGTAACTGATTGATAACTTAGCAAGTGTGAAGATGGGACTAGTCTACACAACATTTGAGATTACTAAAGACGATTTCTACTTATTGTGTTCAGTGTTCCCCAGTCGGCACCGCAACAATAACAGCAAAGCCTAATCGGATCATGCCGCAAGTTAGTTTGCTCACTATACCATATGACAGGACTTTATTTATCCCAGGAGGGAAATTAATTTGCCAACAGTCATAAAAAACAAAATACATGAAACATGAAATGAAAGTGACGAGCAGAAAGGCTTTGGGGATGTGCAAAGATTGAGTAGGTGGTGGGGGGTTGAGGGGAGTCAGTCTCAGTCTACCCCACGACAGAAGGGGGAGGGGTCAGTCTCAGTCTACCCCACGACAGAAGGGGGAGGGGTCAGTCTCAGTCTACCCCACGACAGAAGGGGATGGGTCAGTCTCAGTCTACCCCATGACAGAAGGGGGAGGGGTCAGTCTCAGTCTACCCCATGACAGAAGGGGGAGGGGTCAGTCTCAGTCTACCCCACGACAGAAGGGGGAGAGGTTGTACAGTTTGATAGCCACAGAGAAGAAGGGTCTCCTGTGGCGTTCTGTGCTACATCTTGGTGGGACCAGTTGCTGGTGGGACCAGCGTCTGTTGCTGAAGGTGCTCCTCAGGTTGACCAGTGTGTCACGGAGGGGGTGAGCTGGATTGTCCAAGATGCTCTGCAGATTGAGGAGCATCCTCCCCTCCAAGACCACCTCCTCCCATGAATCCAACTCCGCCCCCAGGACAGAGCCAGCCTTCCTGATGAGTTTGTTGATCCTATTGGCGTCCACAGCCTTCGCCCTGCTGCCCGAGCACATGGCAGTGAAGATGGCACTGGCCTCCACCGATTGGTAGAACATCTGCAACATCTCACTGCAGATGTTGAAGGAGCGGAGCCTTCTCAAAAAGTACAGGCAGCTCTGTCCCTCAAACAATGACCCAACTGGGCACAAGTTCCTTCAAGAATTGGTCAACTCACCCACCTAGGCACAGCAGGCCTTGCCCACTGCAGTAAACTCTGTACCTTCGCATTTAGCAAAGCTTCTTCTGTGTCGTTGAACATTGGGGAGCACTAATTTACAAACTGAGGAAGGACAGTACTTGGTCATCAGGAGGATGTGGCCTTGCTCATCATTTGACCTGATGCATTGAGACGTGGTGAAGTCTCGTCACCACATGAGAGGCAGGGCAGAGAGGGGGTTGGGAAAGGTTTAGTTCAGAGAGGGTGGCGGAAATTTGGAATGCCCTGCCTGAATGTGAGACGTTTTAACAACTGATCTGCCTTGGAGATAAACACACCGCATCATTAACACTGAGAACCGACCCGGACCCAGTAACAACAAGAGGCAATGTTGGCGATTACCTTTACACCAGGGGTTGAACAGGAGGTAGAAGGTTCCCGCGTCCACCTGCTGTAACTCTCCTCCTCCGCCCGGACAGAACAACATCTGTATTCGGTAGCGGCCGATGCAGGCGTTGGCGGGGGGTCGCACGGTCAGTTGTAGCGTGTCCGGAGCGGCCTCTACACTGAATGTCCACTTGCCCCGCCTGGCCGGCCCCATCACCGCTTCCACACGGAGTCTTTCAGCTTCGGGCGACGAGGGTCCTGGACAACAACGAGGTCTCCTCAGCCAAGTACAACGTGCAAGGTGGTCGCACAATGCACAGGTAACGCGAGGTGAACACCTGGCCAACCTTGCCCTTGCCCCTGCCCCCACCCCACCCCCCCCCCCCTGCCCACCCCCTGCCCCCGCCCGCCGCGTTTGGTTCGAATTTCAGATTTCCAGCCTGCATTTTAAATATTATTTTATTTAGAGTGACACAGTGAGGAAACAGGCCCTTCGGCCCACCTTGCCCACACCGGCCAACATGCCCCGTCTACACTAGTCCCACCTGCCTGCTTTTGGCCATATCTCTGTAAACCTACCCTGCCCATCAACATTGTCTGTGTGTTTGTTAAACGTTGCCATCGCCTTTGCCTCAACCACCTCCTCCAGCAGCTCGTTCCAAACACCCGCCACCCTTTGTATAAAAAGGGCGCCTCGCAGGTTCCCACTAAATCTTCCCCCCCCCCCCCCCCCCCTCACCTTAAATCCATGGTTTTCGATCCCCCTATTCTGGCCAAAAGCCCATGTGCGTTTACCCGATCTATTCCTCCCGTGATTGGACACCTCGATAAGATTTACTAGGTGGCCAGAGTTGCGTTCGATATTAAATTATATAAGAAAATAACTGCAGATGCTGGTACAAATCGAAGGTATTTATTCACAAAATGCTGGAGTAACTCAGCAGGTCAGGCAGTATCTCAGGAGAGAAGGAATGGGTGACGATTCGGGTCGAGACCCTTCTTCAGACATTAAATATTACATTATTATTTCGATATTAAATTGATCCATTCATTTGACGCGTCCGATTCACCTCAATATTCTGTCTGAGTTTGATACTTAAATATGAAAGATACCAATTCTCTAGTTTCTGGGGAATTGCTGGGTCAACTGATAAACCAGGTTACTCTAGGGCAGGAAAACATAGTTGTAAAGTCACACAAGTCAAAGAGAGGTAATAAACTCTCTTAAATTAGGACCCTGCAATAAATCAACCACCTGGAAGACGTCCAGCCTGTAATTTAAACCGGTTGGCGTTGACTTTGAGGTGTGAATAAACGAGCTGGTCACCAAATATCTTCCCAGTTTCTCCCCAGCTGTTATCATGCAACTGGAGCATCCTGTCACAACCAGAGAGTCAAGTCAAGTTTATTTGTCACATACACATACACGATGTGCAGTGAAATGAAAGTGGCAATGCCTGCGGATTGTGCACAAAAAGAATTACAGTTACAGCATATAAATAAGGTTAATATGTTACTATAGTGTAGACAAAAATTTAGTCCCTGGAGTTATAAAAGTGAACAGTCCTGATGGCCTGTGGGAAGAAACTCCGTCTCATCCTCTCCGTTTTCACAGCGTGACAGCGGAGGCGTTTGCCTGATCGTAGCATCTGGAACAGTCCGTTACTGGGGTGGCAGGGGTCCCTCATAATCTTGCTTGCTCTGGATCTGCACCTCCTGATGTATAGGTCCTGCCGGGGGGCGAGTGTAGTTCCCATGGTGCGTTCTGCCGAACGCACTACTCTCTGTAGGGCCATCCTGTCCTGGGCAGAGCTGTTCCCAAACCAGACTGTAATGTTGCTGGACAGGATGCTCTCTACAGCCCCAGAGTAGAAGCAATGAAGGATCCTCAGAGACACTCTGAATTTCCTCAGTTGTCTAAGGTGGTAAAGGCGCTGCTTTGCCTAACCCACCAGTGCGGCAATGTGCGTTGCCCATGTCAGCAGTGCTGAACTACTATCTACCTCATTGGTGACCCTCGGACTATCCTTGATCCGACTTTGCTGATGTTACCTTGCGCTGCACGTTATTCCCTATCATGTATCTGTACACTGTGAATGGATCGATTGTAATCATCTGTAGAAAGAACAGCAGGTGTTGGTTTAAACCGAAGATGGGCACAAAAAGCTGGAGTAACTCAGCGGGTCAGGCAGCATCTGTGGAGAGAAGGAATGGGTGACGTTTCGCCTCCAGACCCTTCTTCTGAAATAACCCGAAACGCCACCCATTCCTTCTCTCCAGAGATGCTGCCTGTCCCGCTGAGTTACTCCAGCATTTTGTGTCTACCTTCGATTGTAATCATGTATTGTCTTTCTGCTGGCTGGATAGATTGCCCGCAACAAAAATACTTCGGTACACGTGACAATAAACTGAACTTTGATGCTAAACCAGACCTGTGACCAGGAAGAGTTTGAGTTGGTCTTTGCCTTCCACGAAAGCTGGGCGTTTGAACTCCACGGACAGACGAAACGTTTGCCCTCTTCGGACGATCAGCCTGTCGGTGCCAATTTCCACAGTGTGATGTTCCGTGTTGTTGAGCTGTCGGTGCAGGTCCACAGCGCCCAGATGTGTGCTTCCTACCGGGGAACAAGAACAATCTACTGTCCCTATTCACATCAAACCCATCACCAAACTACAAGCTGCATCGCCACTAGAGATTTCATTTGAATTAATCAGCGCCCATTTAAAAATAAATAAGCGGTAAATCGTTTCCCTCTCGTAAGAAATTCCCCAAATTAATTTTAATCTGCGTTCACGGTTTTACAACTGCATCTTACCGGTTGTGGCCATGACTTCTCCCTCCGGCCGCTGCAGAAATAAAGCTGTCGCGTCTTCGGGGAAACTTAGCTGCTCGCCTCTCTTGACAGGAGGGTTGGACTGAGGGTGGGATTTCATGACCACCACTATATATACACACACCCACACAAGCTCCAAACGACAACGCTCTCAAAATAGATGCCCACCGCTCAGTATTGAGCCAATGCACCGCTGTGATTTGCATGGATGAAGTTAGTTCACGCTCTGTCGCTCCCTCCGAACTTCATCAAACAATCAACATTGGGAGACAAAAAGGTGGGGTTTACACAGCGCTGGGAAAAGGATAAGGGGGAAGTCTTTTAGGACCGAGATGAGAACGGTTTTTTTCACACAGAGAGTGGTGAGTCTGTGGAATTCTCTGCCACAGAAGGTAGTTGAGGCCAGTTCATTGGCTATATTTAAGAGGGAGTTAGATGTGGCCCTTGTGGCTAAAGGGATCAGAGGGTATGGAGAGAAGGCAGGTATGGGATACTGAGTTGGATGATCAGCCATGATCATATTGAATGGCGGTGCAGGCTCGAAGGGCCGAATGGCCTACTCCTGCACCTATTTTCTATGTTTCTATGTTTCTATGAAATTATCTGACCTCCCTCTCTCCCCCCTCCCTCGCACGCACGCACGCACACACACACGCACACACACACACACATACACACACTCACACACACACACACACATACACACACACACACACACTCACGCACACACACACACAGTCACACACACACGCGCACACACAGTCACACACACACACACACACACACACACACACACACTCACACTCACAGTCACACACACACACAGTCACGCACGCACACACACACACTCACACTCGCACACACACACAGTCACACACACACGCGCACACACACAGACACACGCACGCACTCGCACACACTCACACACACACACTCACACTCACACTCACACTCTCACATACACACACTCACGGCGAGGGAGAGCAAGGAACCGGCCTTTTATTTTTACTGATTTAATTCCTATTTATTTTGTATTTTTCGGTTAGTTAGTTTATTGCACCGTGTTGTGTGTGAGTGTGTGTTGGGGGGGGGGGGGGCGTTTTATCCTTCTCCTCGTTGGGGGGGATACTTGTTCGTGGGGTAGACGGACTCCCCTCCTCAATCTTTGCACATCTCCAATCCTTTCCACAAGTCACTTTAGTTTCATGTTTCATGTGTTTTGTGTTTTGTGTTTTTATGACCGTTGGCAGAACAGTTTCTCTGCTGGGATAAATAAACTCCTATTGTATCGTATACGGAGCCAGCAATCTTGCCCCACCCTCACCTGTGCGAGCGGCCAGGTGCGAAGTGTTAGGGTCGCTAGGGGACCACCGCGTGTCACACAAATGAACTCACAGACGCTGAGACTGTCCGGAGAATCTTGCACTGTTCTTGTTTTGTGTATATTTTTTAAATCCTGAATAAAGTTTCTTTTGGAAAAAAAAAAGAAATGAAGTCACTTAGTAAATCACACATTTTTAAATCACTTGTGTTTAGAGATATATCGAGTAAAGGAAATATTTGAAGTTTAAGTGTCTCATGTGTTATATATAGTTTATTTTACAACAGGGACCATTTGGCTCAGAGTCTATCTATGCCAGCTCCTTCAGTAAGGTCAGGACAACAGGCCTTCAAGGTCAGACCAAGAACCATTCACTGACAACAACTGGATGAAAATGGTGCCAAAAACTGGCGACACTATGCACTGTCTGTCTGTCTGTGTACCACTGCTATACACGTTCAGAGATGCTCATCCAAGTATCCATGTACTTATGTACTGACCTGTACATAAAAACAATTTCACTGTACCTCGGTACGTATCTAAGTACTTATATACTGAACTGTACATAAAGGTATTTATTCACAAAATGCTGGAGTAACTCAGCGGGTCAGGCAGCATCTCAGGAGAGAAGGAATGGGTGACGTTTCGGGTCGAGACCCTTCTTCTGATTCTTACACGAACTGCACATAAAAATAATTTCACCGTGCCTCGGTACATGGTAATAACGTACAATTGAACCCATGTCATTCCTCACTGTATGTCTTCCTCATGTCCCCGTTCACCCCACCCACCCCCACCCCCACCCCCACCCAATTCTTCCCATCACCCACTTAGTGTGTGTGTGTAATTTACAATTGGCAACTAACTTGTGAACTGGAGCCTTGTGTTCGTGAGGAAACCAAACACACACAGTCACAGGAGGAATGTGCAAACTCCACAAAGCTGGATCTAGAGATGAAGACTACTCCCGGGTTACTGGAGGAGAGGCAGATGTACTATCTGCAGCATCAATGGAAATGACTGTGAGATTGTGCTCCTAACGTTTACAGCCCGACAGTCCGCGCTTCAGCTTCCAGTCGAGGTTGGTGCTGCATTTTAAACGCCCTGCACGCTGCATCTCTCCCGACACTGTCCATAAACAGCCGGGGCAAGGAGAAAGGTAACTGGCTTTCTGCCTTCAGTTGGGATGGACTGTTATGGACTCCGGCAAACGCCATTGCCCCCGTGGCAGAGCAGCTCCACACTCTACCCTGCACACCCCTCTCGGCTAATGTTGCAGCACGCATGCGAAGGCCTCTCAGCTTCACGGGTGGGTAGTTAAGATGGGTTTGACACTGACCAACAGACCGACAGCTTGGATCTCCTCTCCCCAGGAAAGATGGCAAGGGTGCAGTGGGTGTAAAATGTCTCTTTTGTCAATAGAACCAGGAAATCAAGTAATTAGCACAATCATCTGCTGTCTGTCTTTGATGTGCAAATATATCTCTCCTGTTGCAGTACGAACAGTTAGAATGAACAGCTGCAAGCCACTCAAACACTTGTGTGAAATGATAGCCCGACCAGTGCAACCTGATTAATCCAAACACACAATTTGCATTCGGGTTTTCACTCCGGCACATTAATACTTGAAATGCCAGGATTTAAAAGCTGCCTAAAACACACAATTCCCTAAGAAGTGCACTTTTCCCTTTGTAAACGGTGGTAACTCACAGCCTTGCCTTATCAAGCGAAGACCTTGTGCCGACCAGTCTACAAGTGACTCCTTACTGTAGGAATAGTTAACTGCAGATGCTGGAGTGAATCAGCGGGTCAGGCAGCATCTGTGGAGAACATGGATAGGTGACGTTTCACAGAGTGCTGGAGTAACTCAGTGGGTCAGGCAGCATCTGTGGAGAACATGGATAGGTGACATTTCGGGTTCAAACCTTCCTTCAGAGGGGTTTTTTTTAGAGGGTAAAGCAGGAAGACAGGAAAGTGAGGACAAAGATTGGCAAGTAATGTGGGTACAGGCGAGAGGGGTCTTTGATCACCAGATGACCGGACAAAGGACAGATGAACACAGGTGTGAGGCAAATGGATTGATGAGCTGCAAATTGTGAAGCTAGAGGAAGCAATGTAGGTGATGGGGGAAATGGGTGAGAGTCCAGGTGGGACACAGGAGATAGGAGGGGAGGAGGGAGGGGGAGGGGAATTTTGTAGCTAACTAGAATTGGAGAATTCAATGTTCACACCATTGGGTTGAAATGAGGAGGCCCAGGACAGACATTTCAACATGGTAATGGGAAGAGGAGGTAAAATGATTAGCAAATGGGACCTGGGTTGGCCTCTACTGCATCTGGTTTCCCAATGTGGCCTCATGTATATCAGCACGACCAAGCGTAGACTGACTGTTTCACTGAACACTTGCACTCAGTCTGCCAAGGCCCACTGGATGCCCCAGTTGCTAAACATTTTAACTCCTCATTCCCATAGTGACTTTTCTTTTCTGTCCTGGGCCTCCTCCATTGCCATCTGCAAAATGGAGGAACTGCACCTCATATTCCACTTGGGTAGTTTACAATGCAATTTGAGGTAACTATAACCCCCCCCCCCCCCCCTTGCTTCTCCCCCTTCCTGTGCCCACTGGGACTTGCATCTCTTTCTTCCTTCCTCCTAAATTCCTTTCTCTAGTTCCACTATTCACAACTCTTCAATCCTTTTCTCTTTTCACCTCTGTCCAATCATCTGCCTATCAAAAACTCCCATCCCTTGTATCCATCTATTACTTGCCAGGGTAGACACAAAATGCGGACAAAATAACTCAGCAGGACAGGCAGCATCTCTGGAGAGAAGGAATGGGTGACAATTTGGGTCGAGACCCTTCTTCAGACTCATTATTCTTAACAGGTTTTGTCTTGCCTCTCTTCTTATCCAGCTTTCTCCCTCCCCCCCCCCCACCCTACAATCAATCTGAATCCCAAAACATCACCTCTCCATGTTTCCCAGTGGTGCTGCCTGACCCGCTGGGTTACTCCAGCACTTTGTCTTTTTTTGTAACCAACATCTGCAGTATCTTGTCTCTACAGTTAAGAGTCACATGTAGGCCAGTCTGAGCAAGGAACAGCTTGCCTTCCCTTGATAAGGCAAGGTTGTAACTTACCCAACAATCTTTTACAAGGTGAAAAGTGCAGGGTCTTTTAAGGGAATCTTGTTGTTTCAGGCAGTATAAAGATGGCTGAGGATTTTGGATATTAATATGCCAGAATAAAAACCCAAAGTCAAATTATTTGAGTATCTTTGGATTAATGGTGCTCACTGGTTGGGTTATTGTTTCACACGAGTATTTGTACGAGGTGTAGCTGCTCATTCTAACCCACCATGTCTCTGAACTATTTCCTCATTTGAGGGGAGCTTAAGGATGGACAATAAATGTTGCGGTGCTGCAAGGTCCACATCCTGTGAATAAATAAATTACTAATATTTTATTTGCACACTGTTCAGACTTCGTCTCAAATATCAAGATTGCTAAGTAGGTAATGAAATTTGTTTAGGAGACAGAAAATATTGTTTAGTTTTAATAGAGAAAATTTATTCATCTTTAAAAAGATTCCACAGATTAAAACACTCACAAGTTTTGTTGAACATATTTAGTTCACTATTTAGCTGGACAGTATTTCAGAGCCAGCTTCTACATTTAACAAACTTAACCTTGTCTTCGGCAAAAAAAATTCTACAGTGCCAGGTTCTTGCTATGCCCAATTATTAAGTCAAGTCTGTTTATTCTATTTTCCTTACATTGCATAAAAGGCAATCTGTGTTCTGTACCTAATTGGGAACAATGAACAAGGAGTAAAGGGAAATTTAAAACAAAGGCACAAAGTGTATTCACTATCATGAGTTTGAAGTGCAATATAGTCGAAACTGAGGATTAATTGTCACCAAAGGGTCTCTTGTCAATGGTTGTAATAAGCATTTTCTAATGAAAGGTGCAACATCTAAAATATTCACCCACCTTTTTCTTTACTGTGCATTTCCAACATTTCCTATTTACTTTCTTAGATTTGCAGGATACCTGTTTCCTTTTTCAAAATAGTATGTTTTTTTGCAATAACCTCAGCTTTAGTTGAGATGTTGAAAGCTACAAAATGTTATACATTTTAAGTGTACTCTTAATTCAAATCAGCAGTTAATTACTTTGTTGACTAGCTTCTCATTTTGATCGGTTAATTCAAACTGATTCAAGTGTTTATTAAAAAAAGATTCAAAGTGACTAGGACTGGCCTGGAATACTCATTTTATTTTCGAAAGCTTGGCCCAGTTGCTGAAGGCTTGTTTTAAATTTCTATATTCAGATAATTGAATTCTTGTTTCACACACTTACTGCTGATCGTTGTGGAAACAAGCACTTGCACTCTCCTTCACACAGCAACAGTGATAACCATCTTAAAAATTAAGACAGCGTACCTCAAAGATGAAACCATAATAACATATTACTGCCTTTAACAGCAAGGAAGCGCAATATGTGTTACATGTTAAGATGATATCACAAGGAAATGACTAAGAGATTGCAATATGCTCAAAGTAGATAAAATCAAGACAGATCAATGGAAGTCAAATCAAAAGAGGAACCGTCTCTCTAGTATTTATAAACCACCCATTCTTAAACAATGCAGTAATTAACATCGCATCACGTAGATGGATTTATAGAATCAGCAACAATTTAAGGCATCAATAAACCAGTAATAATTGTGAATCTTTTGGCAAATATGAAACGTACACGAAATTCACAAAGGAAAATATTTTTGATTTGGAATTCAATGGTAGTCAGCAAAGTGAGAATAAAAACTCTTTAAGATATTATGTACAGACACTCTGCGACTTAAGCAATGGTCGACTTGCGTAAACTTGCATTTATGTAAATAAGCCTGGCAGTTTGTGATTTGCACAACACTGTACGATCACTCGTTTACATTGGAAACAAGCCGGCAATGGCGGTATTGCTTACCCAGACGGCCATGCGCCGCAGAAAGTGCCCCAACGACGAGACGCAACTCAAGCGGGCAATGGCGGTGTCGCTTACCCAGAAGGCCACGCGCCGCGGAAAGTGCCCTGGATACAGCCGGGAGCCGCGGGGAGGGCCGGGACTGGCAGCGGCGAGACACACACACAGACAGCGCTGGAATAACGCAGGCAGGGCAAGGGCGGACAGACACAGTGCTGGAGTAAGTCTGGAAAGGCAGGCACACAGTGCTGGACTAACGCAGCAGGCCAGGGCAATGGCGGTGCTGTTTACCCAGACGGCCACGCGCCGCAGAAAGTGCCCTGGATAGAGGCGGACGCCGCTGAGAGGGCCGGGACTGGCAATGGCGACACACACCCCCCCCCCCCCCCCCCACAGACACCCCCACACAACCCCTCCCCCCCCACACCACAGACACACCCCCCCCCCCACAGACACACCCCCACACAGTGCTGGACTAACTCAGGCCAGGCTAGGCCAGGCAGGGCAATGGCGGACACACACACAGACAGTGCTGGACTAACGCAGGCCAGGCCAGGCCAGGCCAGGCCGGGTAAAGCAGCATCTCTGGCCGGAGAGCATGCCATGCCATGCCATGCCATGGCTCGGTGACGTTTCGGGTTGAGATCCTTCTTCAAACTCCGAGTTATTTCAGGCCGGGGTAGGGGATTCCAACATAAAGTCGGACTCGCAGGCGGGTTCACAGAACATGACCCTTTGGCAGAAGAAGGGTCTCGACCCGAAACGTCACCCATTCCTTCTCTCCAAGATGCTGCCCGACCCGCTGTTATTCCAGCATTTTGTGAAATAAATACCGTCCATTTGTATCAGCATCTGCAGTTATTTTCTTACATAACCCTTTGGCAAGTCAGGGGTGTCTTTATTGAATATTTCCCACTTATTCTTGCGCAGGGTTTCTCTGTACATTGGATTGCAAGAAGGCAATTTAATTTATATGCTGTAACTGTAATTCTTTTTTTGCACAATCCGCAGGCATTGCCACTTTCATTTCACTGCACATCGTGCATGTGTATGTGACAAATAAACTTGACTTGACTTGTGTGCAGCATCTCTCACTTCATGGCTTGCAGGAGTCACCATGCTGTTATGGATGTATGAAGTGGCTGGAGAGTCTATGATCCCCAAATGACCAGCAAAGAAGGACGGGAGGCACTCCCTGGAGCACAGGTCAACACTTAGACCCAAGGACCACAGAGAGTGGGCAAACAAGCAATTGTAAACCCCATAAGGACTGCCACTAATCACCAACGCCTTTGCTCGGCACCTTAGTCTTAAAAGGGATCAAGTCATTGGAAATATATACTTTGATCTCTCCAAAACAATTAATTGATGACTCATCAGCAGTCAATTAAATTAATTACCTAGGGAACACAAGAATCTTGAGCAAAACACAGTGTTGGAGGAACTCAGCAAGTAAGGCAGTGAAAAAAGCTAATGGCATGTTGGCCTTCATAATGAGAGGATTTGAGTATAGGCGTAAAGTCCTGCAGTTGTACAGGGCCCTGGTGAGACCACATCTGGAGTATTGTGTGCAGTTTTGGTCTCCTAATTTGAGGAAGGACATCCTTGCTATTGAGGGAGTGTAGCATAGTTTCACAAAGTTAATCCCCGGGATGGCGGGACTGTCATATGAGGAAACATTGGAAAGACTGGGCTTGTATTCACTGGAATTTAGAAGGATGAGAGGGGATCTTACAGAAACATATACAATTATAAAAGGACTGGACAAGCTAGATGAAGGAAAAATGTTCCCAATGTTGGGGGAGTCCAGAACCAGGGCCACCGTCTAAGAATAATGGGGAGGCCATTTAAAACTGAGATGAGAAAAAAACTTTTTCACCCGGAGAGTTGCGAGTTTGTGGAATTCTCTGCCACAGAGGGCAGTGGAGGCCAAATCACTGGATGAATTTAAAAGAGAGTTAGATAGAGCTCTTGGGGCAAACGGAATCAAGGGATATGGGGAAAAGGCAGGCACGGGTTACTCCTACTCGGAAGTGGCAGCGCCTAACGGCTGCGGCTCGCTAGCAGTCTGTTCGTCTTTTTTCCTTTTTTTTTTGTTGTGTGTCGGTGTTGGGATGGTTTTTTTTTTGGGTTTTTTTTTTTGGTTGTGTATGTGTGGGGGGTGGTGGTGTGGGTGGGGGAAACCTTTCTCTTTTAGGTCTCTTCCTCACGGCGCGGGGTGCGGCTCGGCCGCGGGGCCTTCCATCGCCCGGTGCGGCTCGGCCGCTAGACTTAACATCGCCCGGCGCGGCTCGGCCGCTGGACTTAACAGTGCCCGGTGCGGCTTGGCCGCGGGGCCTTCCATCGCCCGGTGCGGCTCGGCCGCGGGGCCTAACATCGCTGGTGCGGCTCGGCCGCTGGACTTAACAGTGCCCGGGCCGCGGGGCCTAACATCGCTCGGCGCGGCTCAGCCGCGGGACTTTTCATTGCTGATGCGGCTCGGCCGCTGGACTTAACATCGCCCGGTGCGGCTTGGCCGCGGGGCCTAACATCGCCCGGTGCGGCTCGGCCGCGGGACTTAGCTGCGCATGGCTCGGTCGTGGGGCCTTCCATCGCCCGGTTCGGCCGCGAGACGTCTCAGCGCCCGGTGCGACTCGGCCGCGGGGACTTCCATCCCCTTGCGGGGACTGTGCGGGTCGGTCGGGGACGAGCTGTCTGTCCGTGGGCGTGGGGAAGAGAGTGGAAGTTTTGTTGCCTCCATCACAGTGAGGGGGTGTTTGGAGTCACTGTGATGGACGTTTGTGTTGGGGTTATGTGTCTTGTGTTCTTTTTTTGTGTGTGACTGCTATGTAGTTTCGTTCGGTACCTTGGTACCGAATGACAAATAAAGCTCTGTTGAACTGTTGAACTGATTGTGGATGATCAGCCATGATCACAACGAATGGTGTTGCTGGCTCGAATGGCCTCCTCCTGCACCAATTTTCTATGTTTCTATCTGGGGAGAGAAGGGACAGGCGATATTTCTTCTTCATCATATTCTTCACCTGTGCCCCAAACACACCGTGTTTACCATTCATTGGTCAAAGTTGGAGATGCCAGAAGCAAGAGAGTAATGTCACTCAGTCTTAAAAATGAGTTCTGTTATTTCTGCTCTGCTTCCTAGTCTCATTGGAATGCCATAGTAAATTGTCCCAGGAGTTACGTACACTAAATTGTTCTCAGCGGTTTTATAAAGACCTTCAAAGTATGGATTCAAGAAATAGGCAGCAATTGCTAGAGGAAAGATCTGTCCACCATGTGTATGACCTGTTGAAATAATAAAAAATACATTTGGATGTTGGATTTGTAATGGTAATCATAAACACCAAGCTATTTCTAAATGACAAAGATTTAAACCAAGTTGTTAAATATTGTACATCTGCCAAATACATTAACAATGAGAGCCTTTTATTGATACAAAGTAAATCATCTTTGGAGATTCAAAACTTTTACGCATCTTCCCTCATGGTGATAGAGTGGTGCAGCAGTTAGTGCTGCTGCCTCAGCGTTGTAAGAGCTAGGGTTCATTCCTGACCTAAGGTACTGTCTGTCTGTGCAGAGTTTGCAGTTTCTCTCCATGACTGTGGGCTCCCCCATGTGTTCTCACTGTTTCCCACATCTCAACAATGGTATGTAAATTGATAGTTATTAACCTTTGGTGTAGGTAAACGACACGGAAAGCGATAAGGGGCGGCACGGTAGCGCAGAGGTAGAGTTGCTGCCTTACAGCGCTGGAGACCCGGGTTCGACTCCGATTATGGGTGCTGTCAGTACGGAGTTTATATGTTCCCCCTTTGACTGCGTGGGATTTCTGAGATCTTCGGTTTCCTCCCACACTCCAAAGACCTGCAGGTTAATTGGCTAGGTATAAATTAAATTGTCCCTAATGTGTGTAGGATTGTGTTAATGTGAGGGGATCGCTGGTCGGTGCGGACTTGGTGGGCCGAAGGGCCTGTTTCTGCACTGTATTCCTAAACTAAACAAAAAGAGGAGTTGGTGGACATGTGAGAGAGAATAACTTGCAGGAGACAAGGAAATAATGTAAGGGTGAATGGGACTGGTGGGATTGCTCCACTAAAAACCATCATGGGCATAATGGGCTGATAGTTTCCTTCTGTGTTGTTCTAAGAGACGAGCATATTCCAGCAAGGAGGAAGGATAATGATGGCAAAAAAGGGAAACTTGGATCACAAAGAGATGGTAAATTTGGTAAAAAGAAAAAGGAAGATCATGCAAGGTTTAAGAGGATGAAATCAGATGGCACCTTTGAGAAATATAAAGCAAGGAGGAAGAACTTAATTGGGTGATTAGAAGGGCAAAATTGACATTCTTCACACATTAAATCCCTTCTCATACCGTGCCCACAGACATCAGCAGTTTGCATTGCAAAGATAATGTGCAGATGTACAACACTTCCCATAAACCAGAACTTTTGTTTTAGATGCTAACTGCACAATGACATAAACCAAAGCCGTAAATCAACACCTTTATCATATGGAGTACAGGCTATTAAATAACACATTTTAGTTGCATAAATCGTTTAGCACAGATGGAAACATAATTAATATAGACTGGGAGGGCAGACACCACGGCGGTTCTTCAAAATATTTTTAGCCCATTAGTCATTTGACGCTGTTATCCAACTGCTGACAACTACAGAGAAATGTTAATATTTGGGAATTCATGGCGAGGAGTGTACCCACAAACTAGTACCACACCAATACTACTAGACCATGTCGATCACATCTTGCTGCACAGAAATGTTGTGCCATTATCAGACTATTATTAAACATGTCACTCTCACTCAAACTGTCGGCCAGTCATAGTGTCAGCATATTCCACCATCAACACTGATACTTGCAGTGGTCTGGCACATGATCTGGCACATGATCAGTAATTTGTATGGAATGTAGTTACGGAATATCAGATGGTGTGTGGGAGTATAGATTGGATAGTTGTAGGTAAAGAATTAACACCAAGTTTAATATTAGCTCTGAGGAACTTTGTATGTCCACGATGTTGTTCAGACACTTATTCAAGTTACTTTGACACTTTCTTTTCCCCACGAAAGGATAAAATGAAACAGATAATAATAGGGTCTTTCATACCAGAGAGAACCAGGCTGATATCTGGCCTGCTCTGAAGAGCACGTTTGGCGGCTACTGGCTGGTGTGCCAACAGCACAATAGCATCTTCAGTGCTGCAGCCATCCAATGCTTTCTTCAAGTCCATACCATGTCCAGGATACCTAAACAAGAAGCAGCAAAAGCCAAGTCAATAGATCAATATTACCTGGAGTACTGACTGGCAAGCTCATGTCCTCATTTCTCTGATAGAACGTTCTGATGTATTTGCCTGGGTTCGTGCATGATGTGCGTTTGATGGCTCTGGGCCTGTACTTGCTGGAGTTTAGAAGGACGAAGGGGGGCCTCACTGAAACCTACCAAATAGTGAAAGGCCTCCGATAGAGTGGACATGGAGAGGACATTTCCACTAGTGGGAGAGTCTAGGACCAGAGGGCACAGCCTCAGAATAATATGGTACCTTTAGAAAGGAGATGGTGAGGAATTTCTTTAGTCAGAGGGTGGTGAATCTGTGGGATTCATTGCCACAGACGGCAGTGGAGGCAGTCATTGGATATTTTTAAAGCAGAGATTGACAGATTCTTGATTAGTAAGGGTGTCAAAGGTCATTGGGAGAAGGCAGGAGAATTGGGGTTGAGAGGGAAAGATAGATCAACCATGATCGAATGGCAGAGTAGGCTCAATGGGATGCATGGCCTAATTCTGTTCCTATGGCTTATGAACTTATGCTTATTGTATTTTAGCTCTTCCAGGGCTAGTTTTAGATCCTCTGCCTTCCAACTCCTTTGAAATGCAAACTTTGGATTCAACTCTCAAAATTTGCCTGAATATTTTGCCTGTCTGAAGAAGTCTCGACCGAAACGTCACCCATTCCTTCTCTCCCGAGATGCTGCCTGACCCGCTGAGTTACTCCAGCATTTTGTGAATACCTTCGATTTGTACCAGCATCTGCAGTTATTTTCTTACACTATTTTGCCAACAAATATCACTTTCTGTTTTACAGGATAGCAACAACCTTTCTGTGATATCTTGCTATTTGTCAGCATTCTACAGCACTTTATTGTCCTGAGTGTAACGTCAAGACACTACAAACAACCAAAGACTTGAATCTTACAAAATGGCACCAGATACGTGGCACTCTTGTGTACTGTCTCAGTGTAATATAAAATTCCTATGTTCTTCTACTTGGGTATCATTGTGCCTATGTATAGAAAGATTTTACTGAACTGTATGCAAAAAAAGAATTTCACTGTACTAGGTACATGTGATAAAGTACCATTGAATATCTGTGAATCGAAGGCCAACCCTGGGGACTTCACTGCCATTTCATCTGTCTAATGACAGCACAGCCATCTTCAGAAACCTCAAGCTTTCAAAGTCCCTTTTAGTGTATAAACCAAAATTGATACAAACGTAATCATCTCACCTGTTCTTGCCCATTAGACAGAAAATATGGAATATATTAAAAGTGTGGCTGAATTACCGACACCATGCAAATACATAGAAAATAAGTCTCTGCATTAAAAATGAAGTCACCCTCTAGCTGGCTGCCTGTGTGTGGTGAGAAATGAAAACTCCCATGTCTGTGTCAATCACTTCCTTAAGAGCAACATTTTGTATTATTTATTGTTGTTCTGTATTTATTTTACAATATTTATACTCATTTAACAATAATGTAATCTGAAGTATATATATATATATATTGTTTACACACACATATAGAAAAATAAAACAAAAAGCCTGTACCTTATACCTCAATGGTCGAGAAAAACAAGTCCACCAAACAGCACTTTGGGACAAAGTGTGGTGATTATCTTATTGAATTCCAGCACTGGAATTTAGTGAACACATGACAGCTTATGGGCTCGAGAGAAAACATAAAAACTTCCCATTTGTTTTTCAAGTTACCCTTTCATTGATTTGAGGAGGGAGGAGAAAAGCAGGTGTATTTGTTTTTCTCAGAAAGGTCGAAGTATTCCACATCTCTGGAACACATTCCACAAGGGCCAGTGTAAACGGAGAAAACCTATAAAGATTAACTTACCGTAACATCTCTGCTTCAACATCATCGACCCCAGCCAGGCAGAACCAGTCCTTGTTCCCACTGGGGCTGTAGATCTTGACGTGTGCATTGTGGAGAGGCTGAATATCCAACGATCGCAGGTGTATTAACCAGTTGTTGACATCAGCACTGTAATAGTCATGGTTACCTGAGATTCACCCAGAAAGATGGCACACAGTTCATTATTTGCCTCAACTGCCCCCAACTAACTTTGTCAGAATGGCATGTATAAAAGAGGGGCAAAAATGTCAATAAATTCAAAACAATATCTGAGATAATTAATAAAGCTGTGAATTTACAAGTTAATCAACATTTGGGGAGGAGGGGGGGGGGGGGGGGGGGAGGGGGTTTGTTTTGGTAAAAACTGCTCCTCCATTCTAATAAGATGTTCCACATCAAAATGGCAACTTCTAATGTTCTAAACTTTTATTAACTAAGCTGCTGTGTTTTATCTTGAAATTACACATTGCCACAGTTTATACTTGCTGGCTATTTGCAAGGATGCTGCCAGGATTCAAGAGGTTGAACTGTTGGGGAGCGTTTGGGCAAGTTCGTTCCTTAGAGCACAGGAGGCTGAGGAATGATCTCAGAGACGTATGACATCATGTGGAATAGATAGAGTGAATGCAGTGTCTGTTGCCATAGGACAGGAATAAAGAGTAGGGGCATATGTAAAGGTAAGAGGAGAAAGATGTAATAAGAACCCAAGGGGCAACTTTTTCCACAGAGATTGGTGGGAATGTGGAACTAACTGCAAAGGAAATAATTGAGGTTGGTACAATAAACAACATTTTTAAAAGACATTTAGACAGGTACATGGATAGGAAAGGTTCAGAAGGAAATGGTCCAAACACAGACAAATGGGACTAGACAAGATGGGGCATATTGGTAAACATGGATGATTTGGACGTAAGAACCTATTTCCTTGCTCTGTGACTCTTAAGAGTGTGACTTAAGAGTGTTAACTTTTTCAGTCAGAGAGTTGTAAATCTGTGGAATTCTCTGCCTCAGAAGGCAGTGGAGGTCAATTCTCTAGATGCTTTCAAGAGAGAGCTAGATAGAGCTCTTAAAGATAGTGGAGTCAGGGGGTATGGGGAGAAGGCAGGAATGGGGTACTGATTGTGAATGAGAAGCCATGATCACATTGAATGGCGGTGCTGGCTCAAAGGGCCGATTGGCCTACTCCTGCACCTATTGTCTATTGACTATAGGTAAATTGGTCATAAAGTAGAAAAATGCAAGGTAGTCCATTGTGATGAACTTAACATAAAAGAGTGTTTATTAAATGAGGAGAGATTGGATATGTTGATGTTCAAATGGATCTCAGTGTGCATGTATGCAAGTCATTGAAGGATCTCAGTGTGCATGTATGCAAGTCATTGAAGGATCTCAGTGTGCATGTATGCAAGTCATTGAAGGATCTCAGTGTGCATGTATGCAAGTCATTGAAGGCCAACATACAGGCAAGAGAAGCAGTAAGGAGAGTAAATAATGTTACTTTTATTACTTGAGAATTTTATGTAAAGTATAAAGTATGTATTTTAGTGCAATTTGTGTTGGATCATGATGAGACATACACTTCAAGTTTTGTCTACAATTTAGGTCTCCACACCCAAGAAAGAATATTCCACCATAAATCAAGCGCAGCGAAATTTTACCAGACTGGACCAGAGATTCAGCCTCATAGTAAGAAGAAAGATTGAGTGTTTAGTTTAGAGACACAGCATGGAAACAGGCTCTGTGGCCCACTGAGTCCATGTCGATCTTCGATCACCCAGTCCACACCAGTTCTAGATGATCTCACATTCTCATCCACATTGGAGTCAATGTGCAGAAGCCAATTAACTTACAAATCTGCATATCTTTTGGGATGGGGTAGAAACCTAGAGGAACAATGAGGACAGTGAACCTTTAGAATTCTCTATCCTGAGTACCGTGGGGGCTCAATTACGCTCTTTCAATAGACAATAGACAATAGGTGCAGGAGTAGGCCATTCGGGCCCTTCGAGCCAGCACCGCCATTCAATGTGATCATGGCTGATCATTCTCAATCAGTACCCCGTTCCTGCTTTCTCCCCATACCCCCTGACTCCGCTATCCTTAAGAGCTCTATCTAGCTCTCTCTTGAATGTATTCAGAGAATTGGCCTCCACTGCCCTCTGAGGCAGAGAATTCCACAGATTCACAACTCGCTGACTAAAAAAGTTTTTCCTCATCTCTGTTCTAAATGGCCTACCCCTTATTCTTAAACTGTGGCCCCTGGTTCTGGACTCCCCCAACATTGGGAACATGTTTCCTGCCTCTAACATGTCCAACCCCTTAATAATCTTATACATTTCGATAAGATCCCCCTCTCATCCTAAATTCCAGTGTATACAAACCTAGTCGCTCTAGTCTTTCAACATATGACAGTCCCCCGCCATTCCGGGAATTAACCTAGTAAACCTACGCTGCACGTCCTCAATAGCAAGAATATCCTTCCTCAAATTTGGAGACCAAAACTGCACACAGTATTCCAGGTACGGTCTCACTAGGGCCCTGTACAACTGCAGAAGGACCTCTTTGCTCCTATACACAACTCCTCTTGTTATGAATGCCAACATTCCATTGGCTTTCTTCACTGCCTGCTGTACCTGCATGCTTCCTTTCAGTGGACTGATGCACTAAGACACCCAGATCACGTTGTACGTCCCCTTTTTCTAACTTCAAAAGAGAAAAAAATATATATCCCAGACATTAAGAAAAATCAAGGGACTGCACTGGGAAATGGCCGAGGTAGAGAAGCAGCCATTATCTAAATGACAGGCCGATAACCTTTTTATCCAGTCAGGAAGATGGTTTGTAACTATGCAGATTTTTGTGCCTCTTTCACAATTTACTGTCTCACTATTTTTTGATCTAATCAAATAGATCTACCAACTTATAATGTATACTTAATATGCTGGAGATACACAGAATTAAATTTCAATGCACACCTAGTGCTAAAGCATTCTTTATTTAGCATATACAAAGTATTGCTCCTTTAACTAAGATCTCCACATGTGTCATAATCTCCACCGGGTGGCGCCAGCAATGGCTGCCTCGCCAACAGTCTGTCTGTCCCTTCCTTCTTTCTTATTTGTTTGTTTGTTTGTGTTAAACGTATGCTTCTAGTATTCTTTAGCTTGTTTTATGTGGGGTGGGGGGGGGGGGGAGTTGGGGGAAACTTTTTCTAATCTCTTACCTTGACAGAGATACGATTTTTTCTCCATATCGTATCTCCGTCCACACTGCGGCCTAACATCGAGGAGTGGCGACCTTTGCTGGAGACCGACTTCGAGCGCTCCAACTGCGGGTGCCTGCGGACTTTAATATCACGGAGCTTTGCGATCTCTGGTGAGAGACCGACTTCGGGAAGTCCAAGCCACAGGAGCTTTGATCGTCCCAACGCGGGAGCTTCGACCGCCGGCTGCGGAGCTTCGAACGCCCTGACAGCCGATGTTCAACTGTCCCAACCGCGGGAGAATAAAAGAGGAAGGAGATTGGACTTTATTACCTTCTATCACAGTGAGGAACATGGGGAATCCCGCTGTGGTGTCTATGTTAACTTTTGTGTGTCTTGTTGCTTTTTTTTTCTAATTTCACTGTACCTTAATTGGCACATGTGACAATAAACTGACCTTGAAACCTTGAACATTTCCCAAATGCAAGCAAACACTCAAGTGTGCTTACAACATTTTGTATATACCATGTATTTTCAGACTTTCACCAATTGTATAACTCCTGGCTTCTGGATATTACTTCAATTGGCACATACAGTGTTAAGGAGACTACTTTATGTAATATCTAAAGAAAAGGATCAATTTGAGTTAATATTTTCAAAATGAAATACTGCATGGCATTGATAGCCACAGGCAAACCTTGCTAGTTTGCAAGGCTGTGCACTATCAGTCAATGGACCCAGACCCAAAGGCAAACCCTGCTAGTTTGCAAGGCTGTGCTCTATCAGTCAATGACCCGGACCCAAAGGCAAATATGAACAGAAGGAAGCACACACCCTGACCTGCTACATACTAAGCATTTTCAGCACGTTCTCTTTATATACCACTTCCTAGCATCTACAGTATTTTGCTTTTGGCTTGGAAGCAACTGCGTAATTGCTAGTTTTAGTCTAATGGCTCAACTAACTCTTCCTATTCAAATGAAAGACATAAACAGCTCAGACGAGTTGGAGCAAGAATGGTTTCCCTTAAAGCAAATTAAAGCATTTCCATTGAATGCAAAGGGCAATGCACTTCTGGTACTTCTCAGTGAGATTGAACAAGACAGCTGGTCTTTATTTCTGCAAGGAAGCCAAAAGGAATTTTTCACATCAAACTGATGAAATGCAGAACTTCCCCTCTCTGTCATTTGTAAGCATTCCATTAATATTAGGTAAGAAAATAACTGCAGATGCTGGTAAAAATCGAAGGTATCACAAAATCCTGGAGTAATTCAGCGGATCAGGCAGCATCTCAGAAGAAGGAATGGGTGGTCTCTCTGAGATCCTTCAGTGCTTCTACTCCTGGGGCTGTAGAAAGGCATCTGTCCGGAAACATCACAATCTGGTTTGGGAACAGCTGTGCCCAGGACAGGATGGGCCCTGCAGAGAGTAGTGTGTTCGGCTGAACGCACCATGGGAACTACACTCGCCCCCCCCCTGCAGGACCTATACATCAGGAGGTGTAGATCCAGAGCCAGCCACATTATGGGGGACCCCTACCACCCAGCAACGGACTGTTCAGCTGCTACGGTCAGGCAAACGCCTCCGCTTGTCACGCTGTGGAAAACAGAGAGGATGAGACGGAGTTTCTTCCCACAGGCTATCAGGACTGTTAACTCTCATACACCAGGGACTAATTTAATTTACTGTATTCATTTATTTTTTGTGTTAAAAAAAAATAATTCTATTCTGTTTTGTAGTTTTAGCACAATCCGCAGGTGTTGCCACTTTCATTTCACTGCACATCTTGTATATGTCATGTGAACAAATAAAGTTGACTTGACATGGGTGACGTTTCGGGTCGAGACCCTTCTTCAGACTGAAGTTCAGATAGTTCCTCTGTCCCCTCTCTTTCCCCTCCCCCTTCCCAGTTCTCTCACCTGTCTTCCTGTCTCCAACTACATCCTATCTTTGCAGACCTCCCAACATTCAGAATTTTACATTAAAATTTCATAATATGGCTCATAATGCAATTTTTCAGCAAAAAAGTATGCACGCCAAATGTGCGTACGCGTTGTGCTACATTCATGTGATGAAAAACGGACTATTATTTCCAACAGTCTGTAGTTCTTGGACTACATGTACAATGTCAAGCCTATCATGCGTATATCTACTATTATAGAAAGGTTATTGAACAAAAATACTTTTTTCAACAAAGAAAAAATTGTTTAGTTTTTTCTATTTTGCTTTTTCCGTACACATCCCAATTCTCTTGGTATTGAACCAAAAGAACAACGGTCATAAAATGTATGACTAAGTTATGAAGAAAGAGTTTCATTTAAAAACTGCACATACCTAATTTAATTGAAGACATACTTGCTCCAGTGGTCTTCAACGCAAATCACAACGGTCCATGTCCCCCCCCAACCCTACTCCCCCCTTTCCCCAACCCCCTACTATTCCCCATCCCTCCTCCCTACCCCCACCCCCTCCCTTTCCCCCCAAATCCACTTCCCCCACCCCGCCCATCCCCACTCTCCGCCTCCCTTCCTCCCCCCCCGCCGACCCCCCACTCCCTCCTCCCACTTCACTGCCCCACTCCCCCGCACTCTAACCTCCCCCCCCCCATCCCCTCTCAGCATCAATGGGCCTCACGCTCCACCAGCGAAGCGAGGCTAGCGGCCAGCGGCCAAGGCGAGGTCGGGCGGCGACAAGGCCGGGCCAGCGGCGAGGCGCGGCTAGCGGCGAGGTGAGGCCGGGCCAGCGGCGAGGCCGGGCCAGCGGTGAGGCAAGTACGGCGGGGCATGTGTTTTTGCGGAAAAATGTGAGGCGAAATCGGGATGACGGAACTGAAATAAGAAAGCGGAAACTTTCCCGCCAAATGTGAGGTTGGGACGTCTGTCTTTGTCCCACCCCCTCCCCTGACATCAGTCTGAAGAAGGGTCACGACCCCGAAATGTTACCCAATACTTCTCTCCCGAGATGCTGCCTGACCCCGCTGAGTTACTCCAGCATTTTGTGTCTACCTTCGATTTTAACCAGCCATCTGCAGTTTTTTTTCCTATACATCACTGTAATTGTGGATCCATGAGAGAACAGGTCACGAGTAAAGCACATTACTTTAATCACCGTGCATACCTTAATCAGAAGCTACATGTGGCTCACTGTAAATCCAAATGTGCATTGCTTTACTGATTAACAAAAACAGTGAGGAATTGTTAATATCCTTAGGTACATAATCTCTGTAATCATTTTATGATTTATCCATATAATCCTTATTTGCATTTGTTAGTAAAATACAAGGCAGCAGTTTTCATTGCCTCCAATGTGAAATAGATGATTCAGCATGGGCATGTAGGGCCGGAAGGGCCTGTTTCCATGTTGTACCTTTCAATCAATTGTTTACATCGGGGCAGCAACATTTAAACTTTTCACTCATCCCTTATATTGTCCAACCCATCTCATTTTGTACTTTATATCAGACATTCGCACCTACTCTTTCCGACAAGATATTCCAACAGTCCCTATAATAATTAAACTACGCAAAGCTATTTGCTATGCCACATGCAAATCCACAGACTAGACTTGCTGTCTGACATTCAGGGGCATGAAAACATTCTGAGCAATAGTCTTTTCAATTTTTATTTCACAACCTTTTATTTACTAGCGGTAATTAACAAACATTTTAAGGTGGACGATAAAGATTTCTCAGTTGGATTAAAAATGTTTTGCTGGAGATAGTAACATGGAAAACAATTTGGTGATGGATAACAAGCAACTCGAGATTCACAACAGCCGTTGTGAACGAGGAGGCCAAAATAATATTTTTTGGACCACACAAGGTGATTTCAGATATATGCAGAAACAGCAATGCCAAAGTCAAGGCATTCTTACAGTGGCAAGACAGAGACATATGGGGGTTATATTATCTTTATTTGTCCAGCTGAATCCTATAGCTGCCCATTATCTACAAGTAATATTTCATCCATGATAAAAAATCTATACTAGCCATTGGCAATATAGGTATGAAATTGAAGATGTTCATCCGATCATTGACATCGGTGGTGAGGAAGATGCTGGAGCCAATTATTAAGAGGTCATAATGGCGCATTTGGATAGCAGCAAAAGGATTGGTCCAAGTCAGCATGGATTTATGAAGGGGAAATCCTGGCTTCACTAATCTGGAATTTTTTGAGGATGTGACAAGTAAAATGGATGAATGAGAGCCAGTGGATGTAGTGTATCTAGACTTTCAGAAAGCCTTTGATAAGGTCCCACACGGGAGATTGGTGAGTAAAATTAGAGCACATGGTATTGGGGGTAGGGTATTGACATGGATAGAGAATTGATTGGCAGACAGGAAGCAAAGAGTAGGAATAAACGGGTCCTTTTCAGAATGTCAGGCAGTGGGCGAGTGGAGTGCC
Organism: Rhinoraja longicauda; assembly: GCF_053455715.1. Classification (NCBI taxonomy): domain Eukaryota; kingdom Metazoa; phylum Chordata; class Chondrichthyes; order Rajiformes; family Arhynchobatidae; genus Rhinoraja; species Rhinoraja longicauda. Next base: position 469,084 of record NC_135958.1, on the reverse strand, counting down.
GCAAGGCTCGGTGTTGGGGCCGCAACTGTTTATAATATATATTAATGATTTGGATGATGGAATTAGAAATAACACTAGCAAGTTTGCAGATGACACAAAGCTGGGTGGTAGTGTGAATTGCGAAGAGGATGTTAGGAGGTTGCAGGGTGACTTGGATAGGTTGAGTGAGTGGGCAGATGCGTGGCAGATGCAGTATAATGTAGATAAATGTGAGGTTATCCACTTTGGAGGTAAAAACAAGGAGGCAGATTATTATCTCAATGGTGTCAGATTAGGTAAAGGGAAGTGCAACAAGACTAGGATGTCCTTGTACACCAGTCACTGAAAGTAAGCGTTCAGGTACAGCAGGCAGTGAAGAAAGCTAATGCATGTTGGGCCTTCATAACGAGAGGATTTGAGTATAGGAGCAAAGAGGTCCTTCTGCAGTTGTATAGGGCCCTGGTGAGACCACACCTGGAGTATTGTATGTAGTTTTTGTCTCTTAATTGGAGGAATGACATCCTTGCTATTGAGGGCAGTGCAGCGTAGGTTCACGAGGTTAATCCCTGGGATGGCGGGACTGTCATATGAGGAAAGATTGGAAAGACTGGGCTTGTATTCACTGGAGTTTAGAAGGATGAGAGGGGGATCTTAGGGAGACATAAAATTATAAAAGGACAGGACAAGCTGGATGCAGGAAAAATGTTCCCAATGTTGGGGAGTCCAGAACCAGGGGCCACAGTCTAAGAATAAAGGAGAGGCCATTTAAAACTGAGGTGAGAAGAAACTTTTTCACCCAGAGTTTGTGAATTTGTGGAATCTCTGCCACAGAAGGCAGTGGAGGCCAAATCACTGGATGAATTTAAAAGAGAGTTAGATAGAGCTGTAGGGGATAGTGGAATCAAGGGATATGGGGAGAAGGCAGGCACTGTTACTGATTGTGGATGATCAGCCATGATCACAATGAATGGTGGTGCTGGCTCAAAGGGCCAAATGGCTTCTCCTGCACCTATTTTCTATGTTACTATTAGCTGTTTTCTGAGATGGTTGGCAGATTTACCAATCATTCTGCCTTCCTAAACTGGCTGATTTTGTAATTATCCTTTTGCACACTTCATTAGCTCATGTTCTGGGAGCAGAATTAGGCCACTCAGTCCATCAAGTCTACCCCACCATTCAATCATGGCTGATCTATCTTTCCCTCCCAACCCCACTCTCCTGCCTCCCCATAACCCCTGATACCCTTACTAATTAAGAATCTGTCAATATCTGCCTTCTAATAATATCCATTGAATTGGCCTCCACAAACATTTGTGACAATGAATTCCACAGATTCACTCACCCTCTGACTAAAGGAATGCCTCCTCATCCCCTATCTAAAGGTACGTGCTTTATTCTGAGGCATCTCTAAGTTTGCGGATGACACGAAGCTGGGTGGCAGTGTTAGCTGCGAGGAGGATGCTAGGAGGCTGCAGAGTGACTTGGATAGATTAGGCGAGTGGGCAAATGCATGGCAGATGCAATATAATGTGGATAAATGTGAGGTTATTCCACTTTGGCGGCAAGAACAGGAAAGCAGAGTATTACCTGAATGGTGAACGATTAGGAGAAGGGGGAGATGCAACGTGACCTGGGTGTCATGGTGCACCAGTCATTGAAAGCAAGCGTGCAGGTGCAGCAGGCAGTGAAGAAAAGCGAATGGTATGTTGGCATTTATAGCAAGAGGATTTGAGTTTAGGAGCAGGGAGGTTCTACTGCAGTTGTACAGGGCCTTGGTGAGACCGCACCTGGAGTATTGTGTGCAGTTTTGGGCTCCTAATCTGAGGAAAGACGTTCTTTGCCTTAGAGGGAGTACAGAGAAGGTTCACTATATTGATCCCTGGGATGGGCGGGACTTTCATATGAAGAAAGACTGGATTAGACTAGGCTTGTACTCGCTGGAATTTAGAAAGACTGAGGGGGGATCTTATAGAAAACATATAAAATTCTTAAGGGGTTGGAGAGGCTATATGCGGGAAGATTGTTCCCGATGTTGGGGGAAGTCCAGAAACCAGGGGTCACAGCTTAAGGATAAGGGGGAAGTCTTTTAGGACCGAGATGAGAAAACATTTCTTCACACAGAGAGTGGTGAGTCTGTGGAATTCTCTGCCACAGAAGGTAGTTGAGGCCAGTTCATTGGCTATATTTAAGAGGGAGTTAGATTTGGCCTTTTTGCTAAAGGGATCAGGGGGTATGGAGAGAAGGCAGGTACAGGTTACTGAGCTGGATGATCAGCCATGATCATATTGAATGGCGGTGCAGGCTCGATGGGCCTATGTTTCTAATGGTCCTAACGCTCCCACTAGTGGAAACATCCACTCCACATCCACTCTATACCAGGCATACTGGACTTAGACAACAACCTATGTATTTAACGTCTACTCCCCCCAATGAGTGGAGAGGGGAAATCTATAAGTTATTCTGTAGAAACATTTCTGTAGAAGTTAAATATATAGGTTTATCTGTACCGTTTCTATAGCTGCCTTGCTACCGCATATCTAATATAGAGAAACTTTACCTGTAACAAAGTACGTTCCTAATTTTGGCGTCAGTTGTCTCAGGGGCTCAGAGGGCTGTTCTGAGATTCACCACCTGGGAGTCAGTCAGGTCCACCGACTATCACGATGATATCTGAAAAAGGTGGAGTTATTTATATAACATGTGCTTCATCTCATTAATTAATTAACCATTTCAGGGTGACTTACAAAGACAGCAATCTTAAATCACGACTGGATCAGCCACGACTGGATCAGCCACGACTGGATCAGCCACGACTGGATCCAGCCACGACTGGATCAGCCACGACTGGATCGAGCCACGACTGGATCAGCCACGACTGGATCAGCCACGGACTGGATCAGCCACGACTGGATCAGCCACGACTGGATCAGCCACGACTGGGATCAGCCACGACTGGATCAGCCACGACTGGATCAGCCACGACTGGATCAGCCACGACTGGATCAGCCACGACTGGATCAGCCAACGACTGGATCAGCCACGACTGGATCAGCCACGACTGGATCAGCCACGACTGGATCAGCCCACGACTGGATCAGCCACGACTGGATCAGCCACGACTGGATCAGCCACGACTGGATCAGCCACGACTGGATCAGCCACGACTGGAGGACACAAAAAACAGCAACCTGTCGATGATGGATTGGGATACATTGCACCTCATATAACTTTACATAACGTGTAACCAGAAGTCTCGCACATCTAACTGCTATGTAGTATTTAGCTGAAGTCTTGAATTGTTTATGTATGTGCCTTACCTGCATTTAGTTCATTCACCATTTTCACAACCGTTTCAAGTTTGGTCCTTCCCACCGTGGGCCCTAAATGAATGTCAGCCAACAGTACCATCTTCAAATTGTGGAATGACCGAGGGAACTTGGGGAGAGATAGCTCCACTTGTTTGACCACCGGAGGCTGGCGTGCATTGAGGAGGACCCATGACAGTGCAAGCAAATGTGAACAGGAGGGCCAGGGCACACGGAAATAACATTGCGAGTGTGGATGGACCAGGGAGCCGCGGCGACATCTAATCAATCTCTGGGCCTTTTCCAACAGCCCTAATACAAACAGACTGAAAATGAGGAAAATGTAGATTCCGAGGCAGGAGTAGGAGACCATGGAAAAGATGTGAGGCTCCTCTGAAACCAAAGTCAGCAAAGAAATGAAACTGGAATGGGTCAGGATTAGAAACCCCACAATTGTGATTTTCCAAGCGGTGAACCACTGGACGTGGTGGCAGGGCAGGTTACACATCTGGACGTGGTGGCAGGGCAGGGTACACATCTGGACGTGGTCGCAGGGCAGGGTGCACATCTGGACGTGGTCGCAGGGCAGGGTGC
>NC_135958.1:338598-464706 GCF_053455715.1 Rhinoraja longicauda | reverse complement strand
AGTCTCCCCTCCCCTCCTCCCCCCCCCGTCTCCCCTCTCCCCCCCGTTCCCTCTCCCCCCCTGTCCCCTTCTCCCCTGTCCCCCCTCTCCCCCCTTGTTCCCTCTCCCCCTTGTTCCCTCTCCCCCCTTGTCCCTCTCCCCGTCCCCTCTCCCCGTCCCTCTCCCCCCTTGTTCCCTCTCCCCCCCCGTCCCTCTCCCCGTCCCCTCTCCCCCCCTGTCCCGTCCCCTTGTCCCCTCTCCCCCCCTGTCCCCTCTCCCCCCCTTGTCCCCTCTCCCCCCCTGTTCCCTCTCCCCCCCTGTTCCCTCTCCCCCCTTGTTCCCCTCTCCCCCCGTTCCCCTCTCCCCTCTTGTTCCCCTCTCCCCCCCTGTTCCCTCTCCCCCCTTGTTCCCCTTTCCCCCCTCTCCCCCCGTTCCCTCTCCCCCCTTGTTCCCCCTTGTTCCCCCTTGTTCCCCTCTCCCCCCCTGTTCCCTCTCCCCCCCTTGTTCCCCCTCTCCCCCCTTGTTCCCCTCTCCCCCCTTGTTCCCCTCTCCCCCCTTGTTCCCCTCTCCCCCCTTGTTCCCCTCTCCCCCCCCTGTCCCCTCTCCCCCCCTGCCCCTCTCCCCCCCTGTCCCCCTTGTTCCCCTCTCCCCCCCTGTCCCCTCTCCCTGTGTTTATCCCCCTGTGCTTCTCTTCGCTATAAATGCCTTCCGCCGCCTGTAATCATGTAGAGGTTTGCTTCTCCGGCGCCCACTTCCTCATCCTCGGGTCAGGAGCAGGAAGATTAGCGGCGCGGGGAGGGGGGGGGGTGAGAGAGAGGGAGAGGGACAGAGAGAGAGAGAGAGAGAGAGGGAGGAGAGAGAGGGAGGAGAGAGAGAGAGAGAGGGAGGGAGGAGGGAGAGACTCGCCCGCCCAGGAAGTGCGGGAGCGGCCAATGAAGGCGCGGCTGCGCTTTGCAACAGTCCGGAGGGGGTAGTGGGGAGATGGGGGGGGGGGGGGGAGAGATGGGGGGGGGGGGAGAGATGGGGGGGGGGGGGGGGAGAGATGGGGGGGGGGGAGAGATGGGGGGGGGGGGGAGATGGGGGGGGGGAGAGATGGGGGGGGGGAGAGATGGGGGGGGGGGGAGAGATGGGGGGGGGAGATGGGGGGGGAGAGATGGGGGGGGGGGAGAGATGGGGGGGGGGGAGAGATGGGGGGGGGAGAGATGGGGGGGAGAGATGGGGGGGGGGAGAGATGGGGGGGGGAGATGGGGGGGTAATAGAGGACAGCAGCCCTGTGTGTGGGTGGGAGCCCTGCCCTGCCCTGCCCCGCCCTGCCCCGCCCCGCCCCGCCCCGCCCTGCCCTGCCCTGCCCTGCCCCGCCCCGCCCCGCCCTGCCCTGCCCCCCCCATGGGAGCCCCCGCCCCCGCCCCTGCCCCCGCCCCCGCCCCGCCCTGCCCTGCCCTGCCCGGGGCCGGCACGGTGACAGTGACAGTGACGGTGTGTTGTTGCTGAGCGCGGGGTTCCAGGTGGAGAACGTCAACGTCAACATCCAACCCCTCCCCCCCCCCCGTCGCTGTTGTCCATTGAAGCGGCCACGGCCCATGGTGCAGCAGTGACGGCGCGGGGACAGTGGGGCAGGAACTGCAGGTGACGGTCAAAACAAACAACACACGGAGTGCTGGAGTAACTCAGGGGGGCGCGGGGCGGGGTCTGTGGGGGGCGGGGTCTGTGGGGGGCGGGGTCTGTGGGGGGCGGGGTCTGTGGGGGCGGGGTCTGTGGGGCGGGGTCTGTGGGGGGGCGGGGTCTGTGGGGGGCGGGGTCTGTGGGGACGTTTCTGGAAGACACGGTCGGTGGGGGATAAAGCCGGGCGAGTGATGGGCGGATACACCTGGCCCGCCCCCACCTGGCCTGTCACTACCTGGCGAGTGATGGGTGGATACGAGCGCGGCTCAGGAGACTCAGTAACTTGGCGAGTCCATGAACCGTGTGTTGGCGGCCGTTAGTTATTTTATTTGCCAATAAAATAATAAAATACAGAACTGACTTCGATTTTTTAAATACAACCTTAATCTCCCCGCACCCCCCCCCCCCACACACACACTACACCCCACACACCCCCCCCACACACACACACTACACCCCCCCCCCCCCCCCCCCACACACACACTACACCCCCACACACCCCCCCCCCCACACACACACTACACCCCACACACCCCCCCCACACACACACACACTACACCCCCCCCCCCACACACACACTACACCCCACACACCCCCCCCCCACACACACACAACACCCCACACACCCCCCCCCCCACACACACCCCCACACACACACTACACCCCACCACACACTACACCCCACACACACACTACACCCCACACACACCCCCACACACACACTACACCCCACACACACCCCCCCCCACACACACACTACACCCCACACACACCCCCCCCACACACACACTACACCCCACACACACCCCCCACACACACACTACACCCCACACACACCCCCCCACACACACACTACACCCCACACACCCCCCCCCCACACACACACTACACCCCACCCCCCCCCCCCCCCACACACCACACTACCACCCCACACCCCCCCCCCACACACACACACTACACCCCACACACCCCCCCCACACACACACTACACCCCACACACACACACACTACACCCCACACCCCCCCCCCCACACACACACTACACCCCACACACCCCCCCCACACACACACACTACACCCCACACACACCCCCCCCACACACACACTACACCCCCCCCCCCCACACACACACTACACCCCACACACCCCCCCCCACACACACTACACCCCACACACCCCCCCCACACACACACTACACCCCACACACCCCCCCCCCACACACACACTACACCCACACACACCCCCCCCCACACACACTACACCCCACACACACCCCACACACCCCCCCCACACACACACTACACCCCACACACACACTACACCCCACACACCCCCCCCCCACACACACACTACACCCCACACCCCCCCCCCCACACACACACTACACCCCACACACCCCCCCCCACACTACACCCCACACACACACTACACCCCACACACCCCCCCACACACACACACTACACCCCACACACACACTACACCCCACACACCCCCCCCACACACACACTACACCCACACACACACTACACCCCCACACACACACTACACCCCACACACACACTACACCCCACACACCCCCCCCCACACACACTACACCCCACACACACTACACCCCACACACACACTACACCCCACACACCCCCCCACACACACACTACACCCACACACACACTACACCCACACACCCCCCACACACACACTACACCCACACACACACTACACCCACACACACACTACACCCCACACACACACTACACCCCACACACACTACACCCCACACACACACTACACCCCACACACACACACTACACCCCACACACACACACTACACCCCACACATCCCCCCACACACACACACTACACCCCACACACACACTACACCCCACACCCCCCCCCCACACACTACACCCCACACACACTACACCCCACACACACTACACCCCACCCACACACTACACCCCACACACACACACTACACCCCCACACCCCCCCCCACACACACACACTACACCCCACACCCACACACTACACCCCACACACACACACTACACCCCACACATCCCCCCACACACACACACTACACCCCACACACACACTACACCCCACACCCCCCCCCCCCACACACACACACTACACCCCACACCCCCCCCACACACACACACACTACACCCCACACACACACTACACCCCACACCCCCCCCCACACACACACTACACCCCACACCCCCCCCACACACACACACACACTACACCCCACCCACACACTACACCCCACACACACACACTACACCCCACACCCCCCCACACACACACACTACACCCCACACCCACACACTACACCCCCACACACACACTACACCCCACACATCCCCCCACACACACACACTACACCCCACACACACACTACACCCCACACCCCCCCCCACACACACACTACACCCCACACCCCCCCCCCACACACACACTACACCCACACCCCCCCCCCACACACACACTACACCCCACACACACACACACACTACACCCCCCCCCCACACACACACTACACCCCCCACACACACTACACCCCCCACACACACACTACACCCCCCACACACACACTACACCCCACACACACACACTACACCCCACACCACCACACACTACAAACCCACACCCCCCCGCCCCGCCCCCACCCGGCACGGAGATGCGGGTCACGGAGTGAGTTTTCCTGTCCCATTGCCGTCGCCACATCAGCACGTCAGGATGGCCGAGCGGTCTAAGGCGCTGCGTTCAGGTCGCAGTCTCCTCTGGAGGCGTGGGTTCGAATCCCACTTCTGACACATTTTGTTTTAAACTGGGGTTTAAAGGTGACGGATGCATTCAGCTTTACATACAAACAATTTAAAAGTGAATGAGTTTTTGATTAACGTTGTATTTCGAAAAAGTTAGTTCTGTATTTTATTATTTTATTGCGAATTTACAATCTCAACTTGAATGCTGCTTCAGAAACATAGAAAACAGGTGTAGAGCCCCCGAGCATGAGGGGGACAGATGGGGGAGATGCAGTCTCTTGGCCAGAGTGGGGGGGGGGGGGGGGGATAGATGGGATAGATGCACACAGTCTCTTGTCCAGAGTGGGGGGAATCGAGGACCTGAGGACATTTTGTTCAAGTTGAAGGGGTAAAGATGTAATAGGAACCTGAGGGGTGACTTTTCCACACAGAGGGTGGTGGGTGTATGGAATGAGCTGCCGGAGGAGGTGGTTGAGGCAGGGACTATCACAACGTTTCAGAAACAGTTAGACAGGTACATGGGTAGGACAGGTTTGGGGTGATATGGTCAAGGCGCGGGCAGGTGGGACTAGTGTAGATGGGGCATGTTGGTCGGTGTGGGCAGGTGGGACTAGTGTAGATGGGGCATGTTGGTCGGTGTGGGCAGGTGGGACTAGTGTAGATGGGGCATGTTGGTCGGTGTGGGCAGGTGGGACTAGTGTAGATGGGGCATGTTGGTCGGTGTGGGACTAGTGTAGATGGGGCATGTTGGTCGGTGTGGGCAGGTGGGACTAGTGTAGATGGGGCATGGTGGTCGGTGTGGGCAGGTGGGACTAGTGTAGATGGGGCATGTGGGCCAGTGTGGGCGAGTTGGGCCGAGGCCAGGGCCTGTTTCCACTGTGTCTGATCACTCTGTGACTGTCTCCCATGGTGAGTTGGACGTGAGGGTTGAAATCTAACAAAGACTGTGGAATTTGTTTATTATCACTCTGTGAATCTCTCACTTTTAGGTTTTCAGAGGGTTTGAAAACGGAACGTTGCAGTGCACAAAACATTGGAATGCAGCGAGCCGCACCTGCTTCATCACACTGGGGTTGTGATGAGGGATGTGTGATGTGCATCTTGCCGCAGTCCAACTCCGCACGCGCTGCTGGTCGGTCCATTGCAATACCCGCCGTGCCCGCGCGGCGCCAAAAGGAAAGGCTGTCAGAAGTGGGATTCGAACCCACGCCTCCAGAGGAGACTGCGACCTGAACGCAGCGCCTTAGACCGCTCGGCCATCCTGACGGTGGCTGCTCAGCGCGGCGCTGCGCCCTTCATGTCACGGTGGGCGCGGCCTGGGCTGGGCTGGGCTTGGGGCGGGCTGGGCTGGGCTGGGCTTGGGGCGGGCTGGACTGACTGACTGACGGGGTTTGTCGCGCCGGCGGCGGCCGCGCTGACGGGGGGATGCGCTCGGGTGAAAGGAGAGGTTGCGGCCGTGTTTGGGGGCTGCGGCCTGGGCTGCAGGCTGACCACCCGCCCCGAGCCCGGGCCCGCGGTGGGGGCGGCACCATGGCGGCGGCGCGGACGCTGCTGCGGGCCGAGGTGGAGGACGTGGTGGCCTCGGCCCTACGCTGCGGCCTTACCCAGCGGGACATCGCGCGGCTGCCGTCGGTGCGGGCGCTGCTGGGGGACGGGGCTTGTGTTGGGGCCTGGTCGCCGTGCCGGGGAGTGCGGGGGCCAGCGGCGGCGCTGCTGTTGCTAGGCCTCGCCTTAGGCCTCGGCCTCGGCGGGCCGCTCCTCCTCCGCCGCTCGGCGCTGCGTCTCTGGTTCCATCTACACGGAGCGGCACTGGAGGCTGAGATGTGTGTGTTGGGCCTCCCCCACCTGAGCCGGCCCCTAGACTGCCGTGTGTGTAGGAACATCACCGCTGTGGACCGGCGTAGCGACCTGAGCCACGAACACTTCCTGCGGCACTACGCCTACTCCATGCAGCCTGTGGTAGTGGAGGACGGCCAGAGGAACTGGGCCGCCAAGGACGTCTTCAGCTTCCACTTCTTCTCACAGATTTACAGCAGCGACAGCAGCGCGCTGGACAGCAGCGGCAGCGAGTGCCAGTTCTTCCCCTACGACACCGAGTTCCACAACCTGGCCGATGTCTTCAGCATGGAGGCCGGGCGTGTGGGCATGCAGGGCGGCGCCAGGCCCTGGTACATCGGATGGTGCGTGTCCACATTGGGGGGGGCCCTCACTGTGTGGCCGTGTGGGGATACATGTGTGGCGCCCCTGGTACATCGGATGGTGCGTGTCCACATTGGGGGGCCCTCAATGTGTGGCCGTGTGGGGATACATGTGTGGGGATACATGTGTGGCGCCCCTGGTACATCGGATGGTACGTGTCCACATTGGGGGGGGCCCTCACTGTGAGGCCGTGTGGGGATACATGTGTGGCGCCCCTGGTACATCAGATGGTGCGTGTCCACATTGGGGGGCCCCTCACTGTGTTCAATGTGTGGCCGTGTGGGGATACATGTGTGGGCCCCTGGTACATCAGATGGTGCGTGTCCACATTGGGGGCCCCTCACTGTGTGGGCATGCAGGGCGGCGCCAGGCCCTGGTACAACCGATGGTGCGTGTCAGCATTGGGCCCTCTCACTGTGTTCAATGTGTGGGCCCCTGGTACAACGGATGGTGCGTGGCAGCCTTGGGCCCTCTCACTGTGTTCAATGTGTGGTCGTGTGGGGATACATGTGTGGGCCCCTGGTACAACGGATGGTGCGTGTCCACATTGGACCAACATGTTGCATCTATATGGAATGTTTTCAATGGTGCATCTGTAGAAATTTATCCAGTACACATGACAATAACAACCAAATACCAAATGGAATCATAGAACTACACAGCATGCAAACAGGCTCTTCGGCGCATCTTGCCCTTACTGACCTAAATGTCCCATCCACACCAGTCCCACCTGCCTGCATTTGGCCCATATCCCTCTCCCATCCATGTACCTGTTTAAATGTTGTTATAGTACTTGTCTCAACTACCTCCTCTGGTTGGTTGTTCCAGATACACACCTCCCTTTGTGTAGAAAATGTTGTCTCTTGGGCTCCTATTAAATCTTTCCCCTCTCTTTCCCCTTAAATCTATGTCCTCTCGTTCTTAATTCCCCTAGTCTGGATAAAAATAACTCTGCACTATACCTGATGTCAAGTAAAAACATGTAGCCATAATTTGCAGCATGTCAACCAGTCAGTATAAGAAAATAACTGCAGATGCTGGTACAAATCGATTTATTCACAAAAAGCTGGAGTAACTCAGCAGGTCAGGCAGCATCTCGGGAGAGAAGGAATGGCTGAATGACAAATGTCAACCAGTCATATGTGCCATAGGTAGATCATGATCTTTGGATTTTTGCACTCTTTATTCTGGAACAGATGTTAAAGAATGGTCTATACAGTAAACCCTTGTTTTAACGGACCCCTTTATAATGGATGGACCTGCCCATGCCACCCCTGACTCGCACTGCCGTTTACAGCCCTGGTTTCCGATGCCACCCCTGACTCACACGGTGCAACAGTGAGCTTTCTTCACCTACTGCAGGTGGCTGTTGTTGCAGTGTGTTGTAGCCCCTGGGGGCAGTGCTTTCTTCAGGCCATCACCACAGACAGGACGTGCTCGGTCACCTCCCCTCTCGCCAGCTGCCGATTCCTCTTGTCGGCCATCACTTCATCTGCTCCCCTCCGCCACCTCCTTCTCCCATCGCTCTGTCCACTCAACCGCTTATTCCCAACCCTCACTACCACCGCCTCCTCATTCTCGCCCAGAATCACTGGCATTCTGCACCTTGGAAGATGTTGGCAACTGCAGGGAAGGAGGAGGAGGTGGAGCGGAGATGTTGGAGTTTATCTGACAAGTACATTCTTCCTAGACATGTGGACATTCATCCCTAAGCATGCCAAGGGTCACCACTTTTTCTCCTCCCGAGTACTTTTTTAACCACCCTCTTAAAATTGTGACGCTTTTGGTCGTCTGTAGGCTATAGTTGTGCGACCCATGTTTCATCTCAGTAATTAGATGGCAGAGATGGCCGTACAGCATTGATTATCATGTGAATGGCATCACTGGTGAGCCTCAATTATAACTCAACCGACTTAACCCAAAATGCCTGATTGCCATCAGTCTTTAAGACAGTTAGTTTATAGACAATCGATTGTTTTTCTGAAGGTTTAAAAGGTACATTCTTTCTTCCCACTCCCCATTGTCTTTTTAACTGTTCGAAATGGTGCCACTAGGACAGTTTGTTTCCTTATCATGCGATGGGGGTATAGGGTTTCCTCCTCTGGATTTCTCTAGTCAACCTTGCCTGCCCACTGGTGGGGCTATCGGCTTCACAGCCGCCTTCTCTCTCCCACATGGCACCTTATATTCTCATCCAGTGTGCACTTAATTGCTGCATTTTTGCCATGATGTTCCTCTGCTGTGGCTGAGAGTTTTATTACTCCTCTTTCATACTTTTTCTTATCTCATCTGCCAAGCCTTTTGCTTAGTGAGAGGTACCTCCACATCAACTACTTTCACTATTATTAAGTTTTATTGTAATTTTCCATTGTTGTACTATGTGTCCCTTGGGTCCCCATTGTAAGCTCGCACCTTGTCAGCAGCAATCTTCAGTATGTTGTGCGTTCTACTGATAGTTGTATGATTTTAAATCTCCTTTAGGATTCTCCCCAACATAAGATGCCCTTGTGTCCTACTTCATGCCAGCACCTGACGTACACCATAAAACGATGCAGCATAGGAACAAGCCCCTCGGCCCACAATGTCAAGTTAAACTAATCCCCTGACACCCAGCCTCTCCTCCCTGGGCCCTAGCCAGCCTCTCCTCCCTGGGCCCTGACACCCAGCCTCTCCTCCCTGGTCCCTGACACCCAGCCTCTCCTCCCTGGGCCCTAGCCAGCCTCTCCTCCCTGGGCCCTGACACCCAGCCTCTCCACCCTGGGCCCTGACACCCAGCCTCTCCTCCCTGGTCCCTGACACCCAGCCTCTCCTCCCTGGGCCCTAGCCAGCCTCTCCTCCCTGGGCCCTGACACCCAGCCTCTCCTCTGTGCCCTGACACCCAGCCTCTCCTCCCTGGGCCCTGACACCCAGCCTCTCCTCCTCTGTGCCCTGACACCCAGCCTCTCCTCCCTGGGCCCTGACACCCAGCCTCTCCTCCCTGGGCCCTGACACCCAGCCTCTCCTCCCTGGACCCTGACGCACAGCCTCTCCTCCCTGTGCCCTGACCCCCCAGCCTCTCCTCCCTGGGCCCTAGCCAGCCTCTCCTCCCTGGGCTCTGACACCCAGCCTCTCCTCCTCTGTGCCCTGACACCCAGCTTCTCCTCCTCTGTGTCCTGACACCCAGCCTCTCCTCCTCCATGCCCTGACACCCAGCCTCTCCTCCCTGGGCCCTGACACCCAGCCTCTCCTCCTCTGTGCCCTGACACCCAGCCTCTCCTCCCTGGGCCCTGACCCCCAGCCCCTTCCCTGAGCCCTGACACCCAGCCTCTCCTCCCTGGGCCCTGACACCCAGCCTCTCCTCCCTGGGCCCTGACTCCCAGCCTCTCCTCCCTGGGCCCTGACACCCAGCCACTCCTCCCTGAGCCCTGACACCCAGCCTCTCCTCCCTGGGCCCTGACACCCAGCCTCTCGACCCTGGCCTCTGACACCCAGCCTCTCCTCCTCTGTGCCCTTACACCCAGCCTCTCCTCCCTGGGCCCTGACACCCAGCCTCTCCTCCCTGGGCACTAGCCAGCCTCTCCTCCCTGGGCTCTGACCCCCAGCCTCTCCTCCCTGGGCCCTGATGCCTGGCCTCTTACACCAATTATATAACAGTATATAACAGAGCTTTATTTGTCATTCGGTACCGAAGTACCGAACGAAACTACATAGCAGTCATAGAAATAAAGAACACAAGACACATAACCCCAACACAAACGTCCATCACAGTGACTCCAAACACCCCCTCTCTTCCCCACGCCCACGGACAGACAGCTCGTCCCCGACCGACCCGCACAGTCCCCGCAAGGGGATGCAAGTCCCCGCGGCCGAATCGCACCGGGCGCTGAAATGTCTCGCGGCCGAACCGGGCGATGAAAGGCCCCGCGACCAAGCCTTGCGCAGCTAAGTCCCGCGGCCGAGCCGCACCGGGCGATGTTAAGTCCCGCGGCCGAGCCGCACCAGCGATGAAAAGTCCCGCGGCCGAGCTGCACCGGGCGGTGTAAAGTCCCGCGGCCGAGCCGCACCGGGCGATGTTAAGTCCCGCGGCCGAGCTGCACCGGGCACTGTTAAGTCCAGCGGCCAAGCCGCACCAGCAATGTAAAGTCCCGCGGCCGAGCCGCACCAGGCGATGAAAAGTCCCGCGGCCGAGCCGCACCGGGCACTGTTAAGTCCAGCGGCCGAGCCGCACCGGGCACTGTTAAGTCCAGCGGCCGAGCCGCACCGGGCGATGTAAAGTCCAGCGGCCGAGCCGCACCGGGCGATGTTAGGCCCCGCAGCCGAGTCGCACCCCGCGCCGTGAGGAAGAGAAAAGTTTCCCCCACCACCCCCCCACCCACACCACCACCCCCCACACATACACAACCAAAAAAAAATACAAAAACCATCCCAACACCGACACACAACAAAAAAAAAAGGAAAAAAGACGAACAGACTGCTAGCGAGCCGCAGCCGTTAGGCGCGGCCACTTCCGCATGTCAAATAAAATCATCAGGTTTTGCCTCTACTGTGATTTATGGTTTTGGTACCACATCTCTCAGTCGCCAAATAGTAACACGGAATCTGCTCTTTTAACTATGAGTAGTAAACTGAAACATACTCGCCCAAATAGTCCCACATTATAACTCCAATGCATAGATAATTACCTCTGCCTTGCACACACAGCACATTATCCTTTCAGTTCTGGTGTATAGTTTTGACCTGAAATGCCAATAGATGTTTCTTGACCTACTGAATTACTCCATGGCTCTGCATTTTTGCTCTAGATTCCTGCATCTGCAGTCTCTTTTGTCAACATAGTCATTGGATGTATTAAACTGTATTTACAAAAATGCACAGTGCCGAGGACTTGTGGGTCTCAGCTCTCATGCTCATGACACTGGTCAGAGTAAGGTATCGGTGGGGAATTTGCTCCACCTGTTCCTATTCCTTCAGTTTAATGCAGCCTGTAAGAATAGAGCAAATAGGTAGTTGACAGGAGCATTGGAACTCAATTGCATTTTTTCTAATTATCAATGTATTTTTGTTTTCCAGGAGTAACTGTGATTCCAGTGCAGCGAGCATTTTGAGACAACACTACCAGCGGCCATATTTTATCCCAGCCATTTCTGAATCTAGTAAAATGGACTGGATTTTCATGGGAGTGCCAGGACATGGAGCCCACATGCATGTAAGAACGATAAATTGAACAGTGACTTTTTCTTGATCGTTATCTCGTGAAGATTATCACTACTGATCTGAATTGACTTCTTTAATTTTCTATTCTATTACTCTAGGAGTTATGTATGGTTTAGAGAAAACAAGGAGTACTGTATTTTGAATAGTATTTTATGAAAAGACTATTAAGCCACTAGAGAGGGTAAAACACAAGGTAATGGCAGACGTGAGGATATAAAGAGCAGCGCAGGGTATAGAGGGCTGGAGGTTTTACTAAAAAGCAAAGGTTGAGGGCCAACATGGTGCTTCAATTATGAAATGTTTTGAAAGAATTTGAAGATTTCTTTAATCAGAAAATGATCATGTGGAATTCACTTCATTTCTGGAATTCGCCACCTTACTCTGTGTTCGTATTGCTTACTCCTGACGAAAGCTGATCTGGGCATCGGTGAGCAAATTATTGTGCAAGGCACTGCAAAATTGCCAATGTGTGGATTTCACAATATTCCCAAAAGTTTTATGCAACATTGTTCTCGCCCTTTTGTTCCCCTCCACCCCCTCCCTGCCTTTCCCTCGTTCTCGCTGTCTGGTCTAGAGGCTTATATCAGGGGCAGCATGTGTCAGATATTGGGAATGATTTCTGGGGATTAGCCCATCCTTCTTGTGAGTTGTGGTCTGGGACATTTTGTGGATGGAACAAGCAAAGGGATACCTTGTCCATCCCAGACGTGACAGGTACCTGCCATTTGCCCACTGTCTGGTCCGCGCTGACTAAACACAACTGAGGGCTGAGAAAGGACAGCAGCTTGCTCTCAACTGGAGTCCAGCCAACAAAGTATGGAGGGTTTTTAAAAAGCCTACATGTTTGGAATCTCTCCCCAGCATCATTACCATACATGCCTCTACTGACCTGTGAAATTGGCTGCAGTGAATGAAACACCAACGTAACTTTGCCAAACTTTTGTCTGCCTTGTCCACAATAGAACTGATGTTTTTTGCAGCATCGTGCGATCAACATAGGGTCTTATTGATTGTGTAGGTGTTGTGTAAAAGAACTGTTGAATGTGACTTCTATCGTCGTCGTCTACATTTTCCAGCACCAGTACTGTATTCAGCTGGATTGGATTTTCTCTAGGATACGATATATCTAGCAATTCACTTTGATAGAAATTTACACTATTGCTGAGGTGAAGCAGCTTGCTGCTAATCTTGTGCATTAATCTACAATGCTACAGCTGAGATATTGTCTGAAGTAGTAACATTTGTTATTATCAAGTATGCTCTTCCATTGCTTAAAATGAAATAGACTGAATTGAATTGGCTGTAAACTGATCCCACTGCTGAGCATGTCGAGATGAATCATCTCCTCTGCACTTTTCTTTTGCTACCACATCATGGTCTACCACTGTCGACAATGAGAATGATCGTGGAGCCGTTTCCTCCCATTACTTTAATGTCACACCATTCACAGTTGTAGGTACAGAGCTTTAATCTGATTTGTTGTCCCTGGTATCACTTGACTGTCTATAACATTTTCTTCCACTGTTTAGGATGCCTGTTATAGCTTTACCAAGTTGGCATCAACTATGCAGTATAATGAAAAGTGTTTTTTCAAAGCAACAATGGCCTTTCCTATCAATGCTATCATAGATATAACTGTAGTGGATAAAATTCTCACCACTTGCTACATATCCCATCTGGTACCTTTATCCTTCATAATTCTGCCAGTAGGTAATTTGTGCTGCTTTTGAACCATTCATGGTAATGAATGTCCTGGTGAAAACACTCTGTTCATGCTATCTCCAATGCTCTCTTTGTGAGTTCAACAAGGACAACAGCTGAGACTGGGCTGTACATGTTGGTCAACATGTCGGTGTTATAGTTATGCTTATGGATACAGGAACTGCAGATGCTGGTTTATAAAACAAGACCCAAAGTGCTGGAGTAACTCATGCAGGCCAGGCAGCATCTCTAGGGAACGGTCTCAACCTGAAACGTCCTTTATCCATATTCTCCAGGGAAGCTGCCTGACTCGCTGAGTTACTCCAGCACTTTGTGTCTTAGAATCTGAAGCTTGAGGCTTCCCACTTTCAGGAGGTGGGTGGGGGGTCTCTCTTTAGAGCATGCCACTGTGCTGCTGCATTTAGTGGGACTGTTTTGCTGTTGATATTGGACAAATCCAGGGATAATGAAACGTCTGTCAAAGGCATAATATGAGATGGAAAATGTTAGTCAAATTTTTATACAAAGTCAAGCAACGTACCAGAATTTTTAAAATTCTGAATAAACAGGAAGTTGTGTGTGTAGTGGTGTGCTGTGGTATAATATTAAAATTTGATCTGACCACAACTGCAACCAGGGACCTGTATTGATATTTGACATGAGCACACCTACAGTTAGATCCTTTGGGCTCAGGTTGAGGGTTCCATGCCAAAACTGGTGCTTGAGAAATAGGAACTGTTTGTGTGATCTCCACTATTGTAGTTTGTTGCCACAGTCAGTCCTGTGTCACCCCACCTTTAACGTTCCCAAGCCCAGTGACTTAACGTTTTGATATCTGGCCTGAACTCATTGACAAGGAGTGATCGCTCCGTCAGCATTTTACTCTGTCGAACTTCATAGTTCAGCGAGATAAAGCCCCTATAATTGTAAACTAGTCAAATTAGCTCTTTCGGATTATTTAAATCAAAGACCAAGTGTTAAAAATAGTGTTAATCATTCGCGGAGCTGTTCTGAAATAGGTTTCAAGCACAAATCAAGTTTTCTCTCCCTGTATCGTTTAGTCAAAATCATGTGCAAATGTTTTATAGGCGCTGCTTAATTTGTAATGGCCCCATCTGTATGAAAACTATTATTTAGAATATTTTCTCTATTTGTTTAGTATGAATGTTGATTTGTTATGGGTAAAAAAATTTTTTAAAGTCTGTCCACTTATTTTTAATTTGTCAAAGTGTAGAAACAATTTTAGTATTATCCTCTCAATCCTTCGTGGTTAATTTAAATAAGTCTAAAAATTCCTTCTAAGTCACTTTTGACCTAAAGCAGAAGAGTTAATATTGAGCCCTTCTGCACAAAAAACATCTGAACTTTCCATAACTGACACTTGTGTACAAAGTACTCTATATTTCCTAACTATTGACCTGTATGAGTTCAACATAACTTCTTCATTTTTATATTCACTTCCTGTTAATTTTTCTTTGTGGTTATTATTACCACACAGTAGTCTTCCCATATATGGATAGCTGGGATCATTGGTTACATTAAAATGACCACATAGTCTAGATAAGTAGCAAACAGCATCAAAGGTGAATTGTAGGAATGTGTGGGAAAAGCTGCACGGTGAAGGAGAAGCCAGGGGAGGGGGAATGGGTCTGATAGGTTGTTCAACTGGGGCCTGGCATGGATGTGATGGGTTGAATGGCCTCGTTTCTCATAATCTCACGTTTTTAGACTAACAACAATAACTTCCCTTGTAATTCAATTCACGTGAATGTCTTTTACAATAAGCTTTATTACACTAACAGATTTAGTTTTGCATTTATATTAAATGCCATTTGAAGCAAAACACTGGTAAAGGTGGCATTCTAAAACAAAAACAAAAAATGCAAAAACCACAGCAGATCGAGCAACATTGGAAAGACTGGGCTTGTATTCACTGGAGTTTAGAAGGATGAGAGGGGATCTTACAGAGACGTATAAAATTATAAAAGGACTAGACAAGCTAGATGCAGAAAAAATGTTTCCAATGTTGGGGGAGTCCAGAACCAGGGGACACGGTCTAAGAATAAAGGGGAGGCCATTTAAAACTGAGGTGAGAATAAACTTTTTCACCCAGAGAGTTGTGAATTTGTGGAATTCTCTGCCACAGAAGGCAGTGGAAGCCAATTCACTGGATGAATTTAAAAGAGAGTTAGGTAGAGCTCTAGGGGCTAGTGGAATCAAGGGATATGGGGAGAAGGTAGGCACGGGTTACTGATTGTAGATGACCAGCCATGATCAAAATGAATGACGGTGCTAGTTTGAAGGGCCAAATGTCCTCCTGCACCTATTTTGTATGTTTCTAACTGTGGAGAGAGAGCCTTTTCAGCTCTGGGACATCAGAAGTCATGCTTGGTCCCCAGGCTCTGGCCACTCTAAGGCCTGTCACACTTTGTACTGCTGCTCCTCAATCCCACCTTTCTTTCCCTCCCCCTACAGTCAATAGACAATAGGTGCAGGAGGAGGCCATTCGGCTCTTCGAGCCAGCACCGCCATTCAATGTGATCATAGCTGATCATACTCAATCAGTACCCCGTTCCTGCCTTCTCCCCGTACCCCCTGACTCTAGCTCTCTCGTGAAGAAGGCTATCTAGCTCAGTCCAAAGAAGGATCTTGACTCCAAACGTCACCTTACCACAAGAGGTGGTTTTTACGGTTACAGTTTCACGTAGCCAAGCTCCAAAGTCAGTGTGGATGTTACTCTCGATATATTCTCCTGTCTTATATACAACCCGGAGTCATGTAACGATTATAATCGTGTGCTTTATAAACCACAGCAGTGTGTTCCTGTGCCTGCTCCCCCAGCTGATGATTTGGGGCAACAAAAGCTCGACAGGAGGGATGTTATTTTTCTGTTCACCACAGCAAAGATGTGATGACAATAGAGTGGCTGCACTTCTGTAAAATGGGGTGAAATAGAGAGGGAAATATTCACAAGGATGTTGCCTGGTTTACAGTTCTTGAGGTTTAGGAGATATTAGGTATCTGCTTTATCTGGAAAAAAGGAAGGTGCAAAGTGATATGATAGAGGTGTGTAAAATGAAGAGAGCCAGAGTGGACAGCCAGAGTGGACAGCCAGAGTGGACAGCCAGAGTCTCTGTTTTTGTTTTAAATCAAAAATATTTATTCATATATTAAAATATATACAATACAATAAAACCAAAACAGAACCCACCACCAGAATACTATACAAACCAATATACCAATTGAAACTATTGTACAATTATATTACAATCCCCATCCAGGATACATCCAATCCCCCGCGATGCCCAGCGGTCCCAGACATCCCCCAGGGTGCCCGTGGACAGCACGTGGTCCCTCTCCAACACCACCCGGGCGCGGACGTAACCCCGGAATAGGGGCAGGCAGCCGGCTCAGGCAGAGCCCTCTTCCGCCTGGCGCCGTGACTCGCAGATGGCCAGCTTGGCCAGGCCCAGGAGCAACCCAACCCAACCAGGACATCCTCGGCCCTGCCCTCTCCCCTACGCACAGGGGGTCCAGGGATGAGGGCAGTGGGTGTGAAGTGCAGCCAGAAGGCAAGGAGCAGCCTCTTTAGATATTGGAACAGGGGCTGCAACCTCACACACTCCATGTACACGTGGTACACAGACTCACACACTCCATGTACACGTGGTACACAGACTCACACACTCCATGTACACGTGGTACACAGACTCACACACTCCATGTACACGTGGTACACAGACACACACTCCATGTACACGTGGTACACAGACACACACTGTGTACACGTACACAGACTCTTCCAGCCTGCAAAGGTGGCAGGCAGCTGGTGAGTCTGAACCGCGTGAGGAACAGGTTGCAGGGGACTCCTCGATGCAGTACCCTCCACCCCACAGAGACTGTTTATGTTGGCGGGCTGTCTGAAAGTAGGGGGCTGAGCTTTAAGGTGAGAAGGACAGTGTTTCAAGAGGATTTAGGGGTGAACATTTCTACTTGATGTGGTTGTTACCTAGAATGAGCTGGCAGAGAAGGAGGTGGAAATGGGAACACTAAAAACATTTAGGAAATATCTAGACAGTACTTGAATGATCAGGATTTGGTATTAATACAGGCAATAGACAATAGACAATAGGTGCAGGAGTAGGCCATTCAGCCCTTCGAGCCAGCACCGCCATTCAATGCGATCATGGCTGATCACTCTCAATCAGTACCCCGTTCCTGCCTTCTCCCCATACCCCCTCACTCCGCTATCCTTAAGAGCTCTATCCAGCTCTCTCTTGAAAGCATCCAACGAACTGGCCTCCACTGCCTTCTGAGGCAGAGAATTCCACACCTTCATCACTCTCTGACTGAAAAAGTTCTTCCTCATCTCCGTTCTAAATGGCCTACCCCTTATTCTTAAACTGTGGCCCCTTGTTCTGGACTCCCCCAACATTGGGAACATGTTTCCTGCCTCTAATGTGTCCAATCCCCTAATTATCTTATATGTTTCAATAAGATCCCCCCTCATCCTTCTAAATTCCAGTGTATACAAGCTAAATTCCAGTGTATACAGGGCAAGTGGGATTAGTATAAACAGTATATCTTTGGTAAATACCAGTATCTGCAGTTCCTTTCTACAGTATGAACAGTAGTTAACAGAGACATGATTGTGGTCCGAAGGGTTGTACAAGTTTAGTTCTGCATTTATGAATTGTTGGCATAGACATTTGCCTTACCTATATATATAAATGTGGAAATGCCTTTCAACTTATGTTTTTCTCCTTTATAGATTGATGATGTAGATAACCCATCCTGGCAGGCACAGATCAGGGGCATCAAACACTGGAAGCTGGAACCCCCAGCAGAATGCTACTACCAATGCTCTTCACTGGAAGCCACCGTGTATCCTGGGCAAATAAGTATGAACGTTTGGCTAATGTAGAATTATTGTAAATGGGTGATTACTGGTCATCTTAGTTTAGTTTTTTACTTTTGAGATACAGCGCGGAAACATCGAGTTCACACCGACCAGCAATTCCCACACGCTAACACTTTCCTACACGCACTAGGGATAACATATAATTATCCCAAGCCAATTAACCGACAAACCTGTACGTCTTTAGAGTGGGGAGGAAACCAGAGATCCCAGAGAAAACCCACACAGGTCACGGGGAGAACATGCAAACTCCGTACAGCCAGCACCCATAGTCAGGATCGAACCCGGGTCTCTGGCGCTATAAGGCAGCAACTCTACCGTTGCTCTACCGTGCCGCCCCTAGTCATGGACTCAGTGGGCCAACGGGGCCCCTAGTCATGGGCTCAGTGGGCCCCCAGTCATGGACTCAGTGGGCCAACGGGCCCCTAGTCATGGACTCAGTGGGCCAACGGGGCCCCTAGTCATGGACTCAGTGGGCCAACGGGCCCCTAGTCATGGACTCAATGGGCCAACGGGCCGCTAGTCATGGACTCAGTGGGCCAACGGGCCCCTAGTCATGGACTCAATGGGCCCCTAGTCATGGACTCAGTGGGCCAATGGGCCCCTAGTCATGGACTCAGTGGGCCAACGGGCCCCTAGTCATGGACTCAGTGGGCCAACGGGCCCCTAGTCCTGGACTCAGTGGGCCAACGGACCCCTAGTCATGGACTCAATGGGCCCCTAGTCATGGACTCAGTGGGCCAACGGACCCCTAGTCATGGACTCAGTGGGCCAATGGGCCCCCAGTCATGGACTCAGTGGGCCTATGGGCCTGCTTCTATGCTGTACGACTCTGCAAAATATTTTGTACCTCTCCCAACTAGTATTTTCAGTGTTGAAAGGAAATGCTGATTCCTATATTCTAAATTCACCTTTAAATCACCAAATTTTTACCTGGATCCAGTGTTCCCACAAGTTTGTACATGTATGTGAATGCATTGAACCGTTCAGGCTTGTCACTACATGCCTGGCGCTGCCTGGAAACAAAACTTTATGATTTGTTATTGTGTGATCAGTTGTTAGATGAAGTTTAATTTCCATGCTGACTCCTGATCACTGCGATTTGTCAGTAGCAATGCCATTTACTGCCACCGTGAGCTTTTCAACTACAGTCCCGGATAATCCTTAGTTTAATAAAGACAAAGACAGCCTGTCAGTGGGTGTTAGCTGCCCTGAATACAAGATTACATTTGAATTACCCAACAATGAATGGGTTAGAGCTCAAATGAGTCCAGCCAGCTTGAGTAAAAATAGAAAATACCAGAAATACTCAGCAGATCAGGCAGCTTGTATGGAGAGAGAAACAGAACTAATGTTTCAGGTTGATGACCTATCATCAAAACTTGGAAAATTGTAAATCAAACCAGCTTTACATTGCAGAGAATGGGCAAAATGGAGAGAACAATGAGAATGGCTGTCAACATGTGTTTGCTACTACCTGCCATGTGTTTGCTACTTCCTGCCATGTGTTGCTACTACCTGCCAATGAGAATGGTTGTCAACAACCCTTCACTCGTGTGTTTGCTACTACCTGCCATGCTTTGTCCTGCTCCTCTCTTCCAGCTTTCCCCTTCATAATCAGTCTGAAGAAGGGTCTCAACACAAAATGTCAATTGTCCATGTTCTCCAGGGATACTGCCTGACCCGTTGAGTTACGCCAGCACTTTTGATGAGAATGCCAGTGATAGATTAGAGAGTTGAGAGAGATTAAGTGAAACAATGTAATGGAGTGGGCTGAGAAATGGAGTGAAGGCTTGTTAGGGGATGCAGGTATGGAAGTTAGGAAAATAGTCAGAAGGAGCAGGTGAGTCTTTGAGCAGGTGGGAGTAGCAAGTAAAGGTGATGAAACTTTCAAGTTCTTTTATGTACCAAAGTAGGAAGCAGTACCAAACAAAATTGTTTTAGACGGAAGCAAGGAAATTTTCTCATACCCGACAAAGACTGACATTGTGCGCACCTTTGATTTGGGGAAGTGAGTTAAAGGCAAATGGATTAAATGTGGGAATTTGTTAAACCAGGCAAAAGAGGGTACTGTGGGGGTTGGGTGATAGGGTCTCCTGGTAGGGCTTCTTTTCAAGGAAGAAGTAAAGAACCTTCAGGCCATCTAGGTGTGGGTTGGAAGCTTAGAAGGATTGGACGTCCATGGGTTGCAACTGGGAAATTGGTAACTAAATGTGGTCGAGGGCATTAGAGATGTGAGATGTAAGTGCGAAGAAACTGGATACAGAGAAAAAGAATAGTCATGAGAAGAAAAATTAGGTTCTGGACTAAAACAACGGATCTATTAGAGTGCATTTTTGTATTTTGGGAAGGAGGTGCAGCTGGGCTCTGTCTGGGTGGAGGTCTAAGGTGGGAGTGAAGATGTCCAGAGCAAGTACAGACAGTGACACTGGGGACTGATGTGCTGGAGATCCCACTGTATGCGCAAAGTAGTTTCAGTTCGATTTTAGCAATACTGTTGAGGGGACCGTTGAATAGAACTCTTAAATTCCCCGAGAGATAATGTCTGATAGTGTCCGTACAGATAAAATTAGCTGATCGCAACCTGATGATTAGGCGAATACACCTGTTGGAATGGTTGGGGTAGGGCTGGAGAAATAAAAGCCAAGAATTCCATTGTCCATCGTTAATTTGTGATCTCTGGAGTGAATACGATATGATGGAACTTTATTTATCCCAGCAGGGAAATTGGTCTGCCAACAGTCATAAAACACAACAAGATACATGAAATTAAAGTAATGAGTGGAAAGTCCAGGATTGGGGATGTGCACAGAATGTGGGGGGGGGGGAAGAGAGGGGCGAGGGGAGTCCGTCTACTCCACAACAGAAGGGGGAGGAGTTGTACAGTTTGATAGCCACAGGGAAGAAGGATCTCCTGTGGCGTTCTGTGCTGCATCTTGGTGGGACCAGTCTTGCTGAAGGTGCTCCTCAGGTTGGCCAGTGTGTCATGGAGGGGGTGAGCTGTATTGTCCAGGATGCTCCGCAGTTTGAGGAGCATCCTCCCCTCCAAGACCATCTCCCCCCATGAATCCAACTCCCCCCCCCTAGGACGGAGCCGGCCTTCCTGATGAGCTTGTTGATCCTGTTGGTGTCCGTGGCCTTCGCCCTGCTGCCCCAACGCACGGCAGCGAAGGAGATGCCACTGGCCCCCAGCGCACGACAGCACAGACAGTGGCACTGGCCCCCAGCGCACGGCAGCATAGACAATGGCACTGGCCCCCAGCGCATAGACAATGGCACTGGCCCCCAGCGCATAGACAATGGCACTGGCCCCCAGCGCACGACAGCATAGACAGTGGCACTGGCCCCCAGCGCATAGACAATGGCACTGGCCCCCAGCGCACGGCAGCATAGACAGTGGCACTGGCCCCCAGCGCACGGCAGCATAGACAGTGGCACTGGCCCCCAGCGCATAGACAATGGCACTGGCCCCCAGCGCATAGACAATGGCACTGGCCGCCAGCAAATGGCAGCATAGACACTGGCTCTGGCCCCCAGCGCACGGCAGCATAGACAGTGGAACTGGTACTGGCACCCAGCGCATAGACAATGGCACTGGCCGCCAGCAAATGGCAGCATAGACAATGGCACTGGCCCCCAGCGCATAGACAATGGCATTGGCCCCCAGCACACGGCAGCGTAGACAATGGCACTGGCCCCCAGCGCACGGCACTGGCCCCCAGCACACGGCAACATAGACAGTGGCACTGGCACTGGCCCCCAGCGCATAGACAATGGCACTGGCCGCCAGCGCATAGATAATGGCACTGGCCCCCAGCACACAGCAGCGTAGACAATGGCACTGGCCCCAGTGCACGGCAGCATAGACAGTGGCACTGGCCCCCAGCACACGGCAGCGTAGACAATGGCACTGGCCCCCAGTGCATAGACAATGGCACTGGCGCCCAGCGCACGACAGCATAGACAATGGCACTGGCCCCCAGCACATGGCAGCATAGACAATGGCACTGGCCCCCAGTGCATAGACAATGGCACTGGCCACTACCGATTGGTAGAACATCTGCACCCATCTCACTGCAGATGTTGAAGGAGCGGAGCCTCCTCAGAACGCACAGACGGCTCTGTCCCTTATGTACTGCCTCAGAGTTCCTGCACCAGTCCAGTTCACTGGCATTATGGGGCTAATGCTTGTGAATTTGAAAATGTGAATAATTTGAAGAGTTTTTATGGGAAGTTAATTTAGAAGGCAGTGAACATTGAGGAATACAAGGAGTTAATGTGTGATGTAATTGTTTTATTTAATTTGTCCTCGCACAGAGGCATTTTGTAAGGACAAATTAGTCGAATATCCAGTTGCCTGTTGCCTTGTCTCACAGGAGCAATGTGTGAAGGTTTGTGGGCATTTACAGCAACAACTCCATGGTTTCAGTTACTGATTCAGTAGAGGAAGCGCTAAATCGAGTGGCTGGAGAAGCAGATGAATATAAATAATTTATATTCATCCAGCTGAATGTTTTAAATGGTTGAACAAACAGTGAACCTTAGCAACACACACACACACAGAAAGCCCAACAATGCATTCCTGCTGATGAGGATTCAGCTCACTGAGGTTGTCCATTCCATTCTGAATAGCATAACTACAGCCAAGAGTTTGCTAATACATGATTCATGGTAATAGCAATTTTTTTTTTGTTGGTGTCATGAGGATATTTCTCTATTTACTGAAGATGGTATTGCTTTATAAACTACGAGCACCTGCCTTCTGCTGCATTGTTTCTGTTTCAAGATATCGCATTACTGACCAGGTGCCTCTGACGCCCACAACAGCCAAATTAAAAGCACCAATGACAGACTGATACTGAAGCACCATGGTCAGGTAATCAGAGAAGATCCATGGTGAGTGCAAAGCAGTACTGAAGGAAGAATGTGTATGTACAATACTGCACAACATCTGAATGTAGGATATGTACAATACCACACAACACCTGAATGTGGGATATGTACAATACCTCACAACACCTGAATGTAGGATCATGGAACCTTGGTCTTTTTTTATGTAATGAATTTCTGCCATATATAGACATGAATTAGAGAAGAAAGGAATTACATATATACAAAATCTTTCCTGGTTGAGTCGGTCAAATTCAAATATCAATCACCCATCATATCTACAGATCTGTTGTGATGGATCAGAAGTAAAAATGGACTGAGGGACATCACATGAAGCTGGTATCCGTGACGTTCCACTGTAAAATCCAGGGCAAGTGGGGCTCTTCCAGCAAAGGAGTATACATTAATCTTCTGCTATGTTGTGTTTTTTTGGGACTCTGATGTGATAACTTTCCCTTCCTTCTCTTTCAGTTGTGCTGGACACAAATAAATGGTTTCACGAAACCCACATTTTGGGAGAAGAACTCAGTATTACTATTGGTTCAGAATATGACTGAGCTGCAAGATCTTAACTCTGAGTAAAACATTCCGCCGTGTTATGGCATTAGAGGACGATGGGAGAAAGTTCACGGGATTGGTAACTGATTCTGGCCTCATTTGGGTAGAACACCATGTCTGTATTGGATAACGATCTACACTACCTCAAATGGAAATGAATGGAAGTGACTATTAGATTGAAATTTCCTCTCAACTGGAGATTTAAAATATATATATTTGGAGAATTCCCAATATTTAAACTGGAATATTAAAACCAAATTGGCTTAAAAAAAAGTGTCCTTTTTTTGTTTTTTTAAATAGAAATCTCTTCCTGCAGCGCAAAGACTTGACAATAATTCCTTGGAATCTTCACATGGTCAGCATTCAAGGCTGTGATGGTAAAGTGCATCAACCAAATTAGCAGTTTTAAAAACGTCACCATCTTTCCAAGTCCAGGAGGATGGTCTGAATAGTTGAACAAATTTCAGATTGTAATTGTTTCTCTTATTTTGGCTGCTAGATTCTAGCATTGGGCGTGTATTCATTAGCTGCATACAACACCTTTCTCCCAAACACATTGTTGTGTACCCTCTTTACAAACAGTTTTCTCAATACTCCGTGCCTAACATGTTCCCAAATCAAAATTGATTTATTCGCTTCCAGTTTTGGCTTCCAGCGAAATGAGTTTGGAGTTATGAGATCTTTGTTTCTTTTTTTAAAACATTTTCAAAGTTGTATGATAGAACATGTCCAATATTGGACTCCATTTCCTCTCTTGCAAGTGCCATGTTGAAATTGGAAAGTGGCAGATGTCAATACCTTGGGTATATTCCTGATGTAATTTGCAATTGGTCGTAATTCATCTTTGAATTGAATTGAATAAGTTTATTGGCCAAGTATGTGCATATACAAGGAATGTGCCTTGGTGCTCCGCTCACAAATGACAACACAAACATACAGTTAACAATTAAGAATAAACCATAAACACATCAAAACAATAAGGATACAACACTACAGTCTAAACATGTGGGTGAAAATAAACCAGAGCAAAAAAGAGACTACAGACTTTTGCCATTGAGTAGAACTACTAGTGGGGAAAAAAGCTGTTTTTATGTCTGGCTGTGGCTGCTTTGTGATTATAAATCAATGTTAGAAATATTTATGAATGTACAGAGTATTAAGATTTTTCTCTGAGTACTTTGTAATTCAATAATGAAAAAACAGAAGACATTAATACCAGTTTTGGTAATGAGGCTCAGATTTGAGTTCTGTCCCCCATTGGATCTACTGGATGCTGAGCTGGAGTCGCACTGTCTTTAGTTTCCAGGTTTGACTCAAAGGTAAAGTAAAGAAGTAAAGATGGTGAGTTATGGTATTAACCTATGTTTAAAAAATGTAACTTAATAGTAAGATTTGGATGGACTCCACGAAACACATTGTCGTTTCACGTTTGCTTGTCATCTCCTCTGAACTTTATTGGATTCTATAATTACCATTTATATCTAAATTAATTCCATATGACACTCTAAAACAAAGGAATTTCTATTCATGGAAACTTTGTAAATAGAACCAAATTCCTCAAGTACAGAAGAGCAAGAAAACTGGATGCTGAAAAAAACACAAAAATGCTGGAAACAGTCAGCATATCAGGCAGCACCTGTGGCAAGAAAAATAATTAACATTTTACGTTAATAGCCCGTCAGAACTTTTATGTGTAGTATTCACTGTACAACATGTTTATCTTGTTTACAAATCTGTCCCTAAATTGTTTGGGTTGGTTTCCTTACAGGAATGCCACTCCCATTACTGCAGTGTTTGTAATGCGTAATATGTTTAGTACGTTGCTTGAAAGTTTTTCATTGTGAGAGAGTGCAGTAACTCTCCCAATGTGCAATATTCACGGTTTTTATCGACATGTTAATTTCGCAAGTCACTCATGTAAGATTTGTGGAAATAAAGCATTTTTGATTATGGTACTTATTACACTTGCGCGATTGTTGAGGGTGCTTAATGTTGAACAAAAATGTTATCAAGGCCTTGAGCAAATGAAGTTAATTTTGCACACAAAGTGTTTTCAAACGTGCTCTAGCAATGCCCAACTCCACTGTGCCCTCATCTCCATCCCTCCCTCCCCCACCTCTTGTTTGTCATGCTTCCAGAGACAAGTGTCGTGTTTACATGGATAAAGAAATTGCCGATTTATCACACTCAAAACTACTCCAACCATCTGAACATCACCTAGAAGTGCAGAAGCCTGGAATAAAATGGGCAGAGTGGGAGTTTGAAAATTAGAGAGTTAGTTTGGAAATAAATGACCAACAGGGAGGGGCACTTAACCGGATATAATTATTGAATCTGAGCTGTATTTGGTATTAGAGGTAAATATTTCAATACATGAGTAATGAGATTCATGGGAATTCTTGCGACATCTGGAAAAGCCAGATTTTGCATTTTGCTTCTATGGATGGTGCAACATATACAGGCTAAATGAAGGCTGTTTTCCGTAAATCAAGGACTCTTAAGCAAGAATCAAACATTATTGCAGTTTGGAAAGTATCAGTGACTGTGAGATGGTTGATATGTTCATGGATCAAAAGCTAACAACAGAAGACAAATGAAACAGGGACCTTTTGATGGGTTGTGAGGGAAAAGTAAAATGGAAGTCATATTTAGTTTATTGTCATGTGTACCGATATGGGATGAAGAGAATAATGTTAGAGGTGTCATACTTTGCTCTTGGGAACATGGTGCTTTCCTTGAAATCTTTACATCTTCCTAGAATTTTATTTTTACTGTCTTGCAAGGTATTCTAAGATCCTCATTACTCATCCACCCTCTGTCACTGTGACAGTTGGCAAACCCTAGAACTCGGGGGAAATATGGTAGAAGGAAGTTGCCACAGAGAGGAGAGTAGATAACAGGTGTGAATACCTGAGTTTAGTTAAAAACAAAGGGAAGGATTTAACAACTGAGGGGTACACAGCCAGCCTGCCTCTCGAGGCAGGATGCTCCTGTGCCTTTTATATCTTGCAAGAAACATCAGCTTGGATGATTTATCACTGAGACAAACAAACATGATTTGATGGGAAAGTAAACCAGTGCATGTTCTGGATATTAGCAGATGAATAAGTGCTGCTGAAAACATCATATTGCAGCAGGAAATAGAGGCTGCAGTAAATAAAGTCTGTGGATGATTGGGTTTGCCTCGATTGGCTGATTTGCTGAATGCCCCTGGATAGCTGTGTTGATTTTGTATACTGGTTGAGCCAAAATCAGCACTTTCATTTTGTCGTATGCCCAAGAACATTACCCAAGCACAGGTGATTGGCATTTGGAAGGAATTTGATGCACGGGACATCATTATCCTAATACCTAATATATTCCTTTATTCGTCCCACACCAGGGATATTTACAGTGTTACAGCAGCAAAGTGGAGAGCAAGAGATCATTATAAATAAAAGATACATAAATTGTCATCAGTTTTCTGTGTGTTCTTAGCTGGGAGCAGTGCTGGTTGTGCAGTCTCACAGCAGCGGGAAGGAAGGACCTCCTACATCTCTCCTTCACACACTTGGGGTGAAGGAGTCTGTCACTGAAGGAGCTACTCAGTGCAGTGACAGTATCCTGCATGGGGTGGGAGCCGTTGTCCAGCAGCGATGTTAACTTTGCCATCATCCTCCTCTCTCCCACCACCTGCACTGAGTCGAGGGGGCAACCCAAGACAGAGCTGGCCTTCCTGACCAGCTTGTCGAGTCTCTTCCCTTCCGCCGCTGAGATGCTGCTGCTCCAACAGACCACTCCATAGAAAATGGCCGATGCAACCACCGTGTTGTAGAAGGTCCTTAGGAGTGCCCTCTGCACTCCAAAGGACCTGAGTCTCCTTAGCATATAGTCTGCTCTGGCCTTTTCTGTATAGCGCATTGGTGTTTTCAGTCCAGTCCAGTTTATTGTTGAGGTAGACACCCAGGTACTTATAAGAATCCACCCTCTGGATGTCCATTCCCTGGATGTTCACCGGTGTTGGGGGGACCTGGCTGCACCTGCGGAAATCTACCACCATCTCCCTGGTTTTCCCCGCGTTGATCCGGAGACAGTTCCGCTGGCACCAGTCCACAAACTCCTTGATCAGACTATGTGAACGATTGCATTACAAGAAACGGAAACAAATAAACTGCAGATTCTGGAAATCTGAAAAGAAAAGCAGAAATTGGTGAAAGCAGACAACAGCTGTGGAAAGATAAACGGAATTAATGTTTGTTATCAAAGATTCTGGCAGGCAGGTTTGCTAGTGTGACACCTGTGGCTTTAAACTAAGTAGTGGGGGGGAGGGGTTAACAAATTGTGAATATGAAGATGAGGTAAAAGGGAATACAGGAGATATTGCAAAAGACTCTCGGAAGAATGGGAACAGAAGTTCTAGAGCGGAAAAGAAATTAAGGGCAGGGCCAATTGTGAACGATGTGAGAGGGGAGGTAAATACAGAAGTTAAAGTGTTGTACTTAAATGCGCGTAGTATAAAAAATAAAGTGGATGAGCTTGAGGCTCAGTTAGTCATGGGCAAGTATGATGTTGTAGGGATCACTGAGACATGGCTACAAGAGGACCAGGGCTGGGAACTGAATATTCAGGGGTACACAACGTATAGAAAAGACAGACAGGTGGGCAGAGGGGGTGGGGTTGCTCTGATGGTAAGGAATGATATTCATTCCCTTGCAAGGGGTGACATAGAATCAGGAGATGTTGAATCAGTATGGATAGAAATGAGAAATTGTAAGGGTAAAAAGACCCTAATGGGAGTTATCTATAGGCCCCCAAACAGTAGCCTCGACTTAGGGTGCAAGTTAAATCAGGAGATAAAATTGGCGTGTCAAAAATGTAATGCTACGGTGGTTATGGGAGATTTCAACATGCAGGTAGACTGGGAAAATCAGGTTGGAAACGGACCCCAGGAAAGAGAGTTTGTAGAGTGCCTTCGAGATGGATTCTTAGAACAGCTTGTCAGGGAGAAGGCAATTCTGGATTTAGTGTTGTGTAATGATCCTGATCTGATAAGGGGACTAGAGGTAAAAGAGCCATTAGGAGGCAGTGATCACAACATGATAAGTTTTACTCTGCAAATGGAAAGGCAGAAGGGAAAATCGGAAGTGTCGGTATTACAGTATAGCAAAGGGGATTACAGAGGCATGAGGCGGGAGCTGGCCAAAATTGATTGGAAGGAGGCCCTAGCAGGGAAGACGGTAGAACAGCAATGGCAGGTATTCCTGGGAATAATGCAGAGGTTGCAGGATCAATTTATTCCAAAGAGGTGGAAAGACTCTAAGGGGAGTAAGAGACACCTGTGGCTGACAAGGGAAGTCAGGGACAGCATAAAAATTAAGGAGAGGAAGTATAACATAGCAAAGAAGAGTGGGAAGACAGAGGATTGGGACTCTTTTAAAGAGCAACAAAAGTTAACTAAAAAGGCAATACGAGGAGAAAAGATGAGGTACGAGGGTAAACTAGCCAATAATATAAAGGAGGATAGCAAAAGTTTTTTTAGGTACGTGAAGAGGAAAAAAATAGTCAAGGCAAATGTGGGTCCCTTGAAGACAGAAGCAGGGGAATTTATTATGGGGAACAAAGAAATGGCAGACGAGTTAAACCGTTACTTTGGATCTGTCTTCACTGAGGAAGATACACACAATCTCCCAAATGTTCTAGGGGCTGGAGAACCTAGGGTGATGGAGGAACTGAAGGAAATCCACATTAGGCAGGAAATGGTTTTGGGTAGACTGATGGGACTGAAGGCTGATAAATCCCCAGGGCCTGATGGTCTGCATCCCAGAGTACTTAAGGAGGTGGCTCTAGAAATAGTGGAAGCATTGGAGATCATTTTTCAATGTTCTATAGATTCAGGATCAGTTCCTGTGGATTGGAGAATAGCAAATGTTATCCCACTTTTTAAGAAAGGAGGGAGAGAGAAAACGGGTAATTATAGACCAGTTAGTCTGACATCAGTGGTGGGGAAAATGCTGGAGTCAATTATAAAAGACGAAATTGCTGAACATTTGGATAGCAGTAACGGGATCGTTCCGAGTCAGCATGGATTTACGAAGGGGAAATCATGCTTGACAAATCTACTGGAATTTTTTGAGGATGTAACTAGGAAAATTGACAAGGGAGAGTCAGTGGATGTGGTGTACCTCGACTTTCAGAAAGCCTTCGACAAGGTCCCACATAGGAGATTAGTGGGCAAAATTAGGGCACATGGTATTGGGGGTAGGGTACTGACATGGATAGAAAATTGGTTAACAGACAGAAAGCAAAGAGTGGGGATAAATGGGTCCCTTTCGGAATGGCAGGCAGTGACCAGTGGGGTACCGCAAGGTTCGGTGCTGGGACCCCAGCTATTTACGATATACATTAATGACTTAGACGAAGGGATTAAAAGTACCATTAGCAAATTTGCAGATGATACTAAGTTGGGGGGTAGTGTGAATTGTGAGGAAGATGCAATAAGGCTGCAGGGTGACCTGGACAGGTTGTGTGAGTGGGCGGATACATGGCAGATGCAGTTTAATGTAGATAAGTGTGAGGTTATTCACTTTGGAAGTAAGAATAGAAAGGCAGATTATTATCTGAATGGTGTCAAGTTAGGAGGAGGGGGAGTTCAACGAGATCTGGGTGTCCTAGTGCATCAGTCAATGAAAGGAAGCATGCAGGTTCAGCAGGCAGTGAAGAAAGCCAATGGAATGTTGGCCTTCGTAACAAGAGGAGTTGAGTATAGGAGCAAAGAGGTCCTTCTACAGTTGTACCGGGCCCTGGTGAGACCGCACCTGGAGTACTGTGTGCAGTTTTGGTCTCCAAATTTGAGGAAGGATATTCTTGCTATGGAGGGCGTGCAGCGTAGGTTCACTAGATTAATTCCCGGAATGGCGGGACTGTCGTATGTTGAAAGGCTGGAGCGATTGGGCTTGTATACACTGGAATTTAGAAGGATGAGGGGGGATCTTATTGAAACATATAAGATAATTAGGGGATTGGACACATTAGAGGCAGATAACATGTTCCCAATGTTGGGGGAGTCCAGAACAAGGGGCCACAGTTTGAGAATAAGGGGTAGGCCATTTAGAACGGAGATGAGGAAGAACTTTTTCAGTCAGAGGGTGGTGAAGGTGTGGAATTCTCTGCCTCAGAAGGCAGTGGAGGCCAGTTCGTTGGATGCTTTCAAGAGAGAGCTGGATAGAGCTCTTAAGGATAGCGGAGTGAGGGGGTATGGGGAGAAGGCAGGAACGGGGTACTGATTGATAGTGATCAGCCATGATCGCATTGAATGGCGGTGCTGGCTCGAAGGGCTGAATGGCCTACTCCTGCACCTATTGTCTATTGTCTATTGTCTATTGTCTATAAGACTTTTTGTCAGAACTGGCACCACAGGTTTACGAGTGAGCATCTCACAACAGCCTGGGACAGCCAGCCAACAAAAGCGTTTCACTGTACCTCAGTACACTTGACAATAAACTAAATCTAAAACTAATAAACTGGATTAAGTTTAGAGATATGGTGTGGAAACGGGTCCTTCGGCCCACCGAGTACACGAGTCCTAGTCTACACACCAGGGACAATTTACAAACGGTGATTAACCTGCAAACCTGAACGTCTTTGGGATGGGAGAGGAAACCCAACTCAGTACAGACAGGATCCGAGGTCGGGATGGAACCTGGGTCTCTGGCACTGTGTAAGGCAGCAACCCTACCGCTGTGCCGCCCCTGGTATCCATTGGTGTGAATGGATGGGTAGATTAGATAGGTGCAATGTTTAGCAGATATCACAGTAGTTTGAATGAAAACTGCTCCCCACTGTGGGAAAGTAATTGATTTGAAACTACAGTGAATTGTGTGACTGAAAACAAACTCGAGTGTAATCACATGCAGAAAAAGAACATTTTACAAAGTCCCCTCCCTCCATTAGCTCCACAGTTTTCAGAAGCTAACTGTTGTACTGCATCGGAGTTATGTATTTGAATGATTACAGTGTCAGCACTATTGAAATCTTCCATTTGTGTGAGATAATGACTGCCTTGTTCGTAACTGCAAGTGTCTTATTATATTCCTTGGAGATTCATCGCTTTCAAAGAGTTGTTTGTCAAACATGCTGGAAATATTTTCTGTGGAGTGCTTCCATTTTACAGATAAAACCGGATTTTCTCTCCCGTTAAAGTATAGTTTGCAACTGATTTTCTGAACAAATAAATCAAATAGATAAACCAAATAAAAAATGTCCCACTATATGTGCCGAGAGGCTACAGATTTAGACAATAGACAATAGGTGCAGGAGGAGGCCATTCGGCCCTTCGAGCCTGTACGCACCGCCATTCAATGTGATCATGGCTGATCATTCTCAATCAGTACCCTGTTCCTGCCTTCTCCCCATACCCCCTGACTCCGCTATCCTTAAGAGCTCTATCTAGCTCTCTCTTGAATGCATTCAGAGAATTGGCCTCCACTGCCTTCTGAGGCAGAGAATTCCACAGATTCACAACACTCTTGTGGTGAGAGGGGGAGAGTCTAAAGGAGATGTGCAAATGGTGGATGTTTGGACTTTGCTGCCTAGGGTGGTGATGGAGGCAACTACACCAGTGGTCATTAAAAGGTTTTTGGGAAGGCACACGGATATAGAGGAAATGAAAATACGTGGATCTTGTGCAGGCAGTCAGGATTAGTTTATATTGGCATCATTTTCGGCGTCGACATTGGAGGCCAAAGAGCCTGTTCCTAAGCTGAATAATGAAAGGCCTGGATAGAGTGAATGTGGAGAGGATGTTCCCACTAGTGGGAGAGTCTAGGACTAGAGGTCACAGCCTCTGAATAAAAGGACATACCAATAGAAAGGAGATGAGGAGGAATTTCCTTGGACAGGTGGTGGTGAATCTGTGGAATTAATTGCCACAGACGGCTGTGGAAGCTGTCAATTGATATTTTTAAGGTGGAGATTGATTCCTGAACAGTAAGGATGTCAGGGGTTATGAGGTGAAAGCAGAAGAATGGGGTTGAGAAGGAAAGATGTTGAATGGTGGAGTAGATGCGATGGGCCGAACGCCCCAATTCTGCTCTGAGAACTTATGAACTTATACTGTTCTATGTTCTAATGTTGGAGAGTCTGGTGGTTTAGTTCTCATCGTGAAAATGACCAGAGAAACAGCCCGGTGAGCACTCTAACCCGGTTTCCAATAGCTGATTCAACAATAACTTGGGTTTATCTCAAGAGCTCATTTAACGAGCGTGAAAGAGACGCCGGGCGTGGAGGTGGAGTGTAATTATGAGGCGCCACCCAGGTTGGTTGTGTGCAGACTGGCGATTGGGCGGTAAGGGAAGAGCTTTGAAACAAGCAGCAGGAAGTTCACGAACATTGCTTCGCAGTTGACCGCTTTCAGTTGTGTGTGTTAATCTTTAGCTTTGGTGGACGCCCTCGCCGGCCTCCAGTTACCAGGCAGGTTGGTAGCAGGTCGTGAGCAGGTCGCCCGGGGTCGCAGCCCTGTTGTGATGTTGTGCGAACTCTCTGCTTCAGATTCAGGCAGTTTGTAGTGGGTGGGTGTCGGACTATGGCAGACTTCCCTGTTGTGACGTTGTGCTAACTCTCTCTGTTTCAGGTAGTTTGTAGTGGGTGGGTGTCGGACTATGGCAGACTTCCCCGTTGTGATGTTGTGCTAACTCTCTCTGTTCCAGGTAGTCTGTAGTGGGTGTGTGTCGGACTATGGCAGACTTCCCTGTTGTGACGTTGTGCTAACTCTCTCTGTTTCAGGCAGTCTGTAGTGGGTGGGTGTCGGACTATGGCAGACTTCCCTGATAAAGTCAGCACCCAGACCAGTACACGGGACAACGCGCACGGATCCACGTCGTTGCCAATCGGAATCCACAGGTATTTCCTTCAATCCTCCTTTGGGATATTGATGATCGTGGAGTTGGTGAGTTCACTCTTATTTTGCTTTCCTTACCCGAACAGTATCTCCCAGCGCTCTCATTTAAGAGCAAAATGCTCAGATTGTTTAATTAGTCGCAAGGGTTGATTTTTATGTTCGGTGATTTAAAAATAAATAAATATTATAGGAACAGAATTAAGCCATTCAACCCATCGTCCACTCCGCCTGGAGAGGTGGTTCACCTTTCCCTCTCAACCTCTGACTTGTTTTCTCCTTATCTCTGTTGGCTGAAGACTCACGTTGGCAACAGACAGTGTAACCACTACCAGAACGCCTAATGAAGGAGCGTTTGCCCTGCATACGCTTTGCATTGTTAAAATGTTCTGTTTTTGGACAGCCCATGTTAACTTGTATTTAGCAGCAGGTTGTACAACAAATGTTTGTTGAGTTGGGAGCGTCATGTTAAGTCTGTGCCTGTACTAGACGTTGGCGAGGCGGCACGGTGTGGAGTTATAGACGCTACGCCTTGTCTTGTTGATACTGCACCACCTGTCAGAAGGATGTTGTTCAAGTTGCTGAGGAAAACATTCACAAGGATATAGCCGGAATGGATGGCTCGAGTTACAAGGAGAGTCTGGATAGGCTGGAACTGTTTTCCCTGAGGCAAAGGCAGCTGAGGGGTGATTTTAATAGAGGTTTACAT
Organism: Rhinoraja longicauda; assembly: GCF_053455715.1. Lineage (NCBI taxonomy): Eukaryota > Metazoa > Chordata > Chondrichthyes > Rajiformes > Arhynchobatidae > Rhinoraja > Rhinoraja longicauda. Next base: position 430,252 of record NC_135958.1, on the reverse strand, counting down.
TATAGACAATAGACAATAGGCCTCGAGCCAGCACCACCATAATATGTGATCATGGCTGATCATTCTCAATCAGTATCATCATCATGAGGGATGTAGGTAGATAGTTGCACCTTTGCCAGGATTAGTGAGTCCAAAGTGCGAGGACGTTTGTTTCAGGTGACATTATGGCTTTGCCCTGACTCATTCTGCTGGCTCTGATCATCGCCCTTCTTGTGTCAATGTCTTTCCTGATATGTTGAACCTTTGGCTGAATCTGAACCTGAGGGACAGAAAGGAGATCACAGCTGTCTAGTTCCATATATGATCAGGTAGCGTCCTGCTTACCGAGTTACTCATTTGGACTGGGCCATGGATGCCTTGGTAGAGCGGTTGCATCCAAATGCAGGTTGTGCAGCCCTGACTTTGGGCAACATGCACATGAGTAACATTTGCCAAGCTTCCTCCTGATCCAAACTGATTAAGAAAACATCCACCCCTCTGATTCACAAATGTATTCTTGAGAAGTGATGTAGATCTTTCTGCTAGTGTGGTCCAGGTGTATCGCCAGTCCTACAACAGACTTGACTTGATTGCTATTGACCTTGGGCAGCTCCTTGTAATAATCCAAATTACACTGATGTGGCTCATCAGTTTCTGATCTTTCAAATCTAGTTCAATAAGAGCAGGAGGTAATTAATTACGAACTCAGTTGAAAGCTTGCCATATCTCAGCATAACAGAAATGTTTCTACAGCCCCTTGAAGGCAAAGGTTCAACAGAAAACCTGACCCAAAGTGCCGATGGTGGGTGGAAGGTGTGCCGAAGGCCAGAAACTTGCTCATAATCATGGCAGGTTTGGATTATTTAGCACTGTCAAGTCATCTGTGACTTGGTCACCTTTTCACCAAGGGCTTATTCCGATGACTGCCAAGAACAGAGGTGAACATGTCAACTCAATGCTTGTCGGAAGGAACACCTTGAAAACCCTCTCAAACATAACTCGTTCCTTACTGCAAGCACCAACTCCATTCCACAGCAAATTCCCAGTCTGGCCTTGCCACCACCTTTGACAAAACCAAGAGTTATAAACCACAAGGTTTTGCAAGCATTTGATATCCTGCTGAAGGAATGGAACTTCAATCAGAAATAAACAACCTTGTCTTCCACAGTTTGGAAGAGTTGGACATGCTAAAGTTCTCTGGCGATCCAGTAATTGTGACGAGCAGGTGATCACTTAAAACTAATGTCCCAAGGAATTTCCTACCAGACGAGATGTCCTCTCAGCATCGACCACACGCCCCCTTGGAATTGTGTGACTCAATGATTGCCTTCATTCTTCTCAACTCCTGCAAGCATAAACTAAACATGCTCAGCCTTTTTCCTTGTGTCAGCCTCATCCCTGGAGCCTGTCAAGTGAACGTGGGCATCACTGTCTCCAAGAAGACCAAGCATGGTCTCACTGGTGCCCTAGGTAGCTCCAGCAAAGCATTCTTCCTGTTGAGATCGATCCTTGCAACAAAAGAAGGCATTCAATTAGTGTTTGTGCTTTCTGAATACAAGGCGAATAGGAATGAAAAGGCATAAGCTTCCTGTGGCCAAGATTGTTAGCTGGTTAGTGGGATTCACTGAAAAATTAGTACAGATAAGGGAGGCTGTGACATCTTTTGGGGTTGAAGATGAGGCAGTAGTTTATCAGGACTGAGGAATGGAGGGTTTTAAAGAGAGTGGTGACCGCAGATTTGACGAAGCAGGTGCCGTGCTTAAAGAGTGAGAAAATAGTCTCAATGAGGGCTGTGGAAAGGAAGGTAGGCAGTCAGTGTTGGAGGGGTTGGGGGTGGCAGGGCTAGTGAAGAAGGAACAAAAGAGAGACTCGGGAGAATGATGAGTTGGGAAGGAACTAGGAGCCCATCAGATCATGCCAACCTTTGAATGAAATCCTTGAACTGTTGTGGGCCTAAGGTGGAGAAGATGGCAGGTTTAAGAAAGACTGGTTGGAGCAAAACCTGATTGACATTGAATTAAACAATTCTCCTGGAATCCTGAACCATTCTGGTAGCAAGACCCAAAGAAGAGTTTAATGGAGAATAAGGATTTTGATATTTCGGTTGACATAAATTGGGTATGGTCTTTCATAGAAACGAAGGAAGGAGCCAGTAGGATAATAATATTCAGGTGAACAACAAAAGCAGGAAATGTTATCATAATGTTATCTGATCTGTGGTTTAACATGATGTGTAGCAAGACTGGAGCATGGGTAAGAGATGGGACGATTGAAACACTGGTGGGAGAGGTTTATGACTCCCTCACTGACAACAAAGCCATGGGAGAATAGAATCAAAACATTTAAAATAAATCTGTAGTCGGAGAGACTTATTTTGTAGACAGTCGGAGTAATCAATCGGGGACTCAGACTTATGGTGAGCGAGACTTTATAACGTGATATCGCGGTGGAACTGCCCTGGGAGACAGTTCCTCAGGAGTACAGACGGCCCGGGTTTATATATTGCCCAACAAACAAGTGTATGTGCAGACTAACACATCTTAGTTCCTTAAACAGCTTAGTCAAGGAGTTGCGATGTTATTGAAACCGCCTAAATTACATTACTCAGACCCGTACATAGCACTGTTGGTTTTGCAGATAACAGATAACGTCACGCACAATGAAACAGTTACTGTATGTGTACACAATGCTCCAAACATTCGGCCAAGGCTTTCCTCACAACAATGCCGCATCTTTAGTTTGGCAACACGTGTCCACAGGCAGAACTGTTAACGTTTAGCAAAAGTCTCACAATGACAAAGAAAACAATATCAACTTCAAAAAAAGTTGAGGATAATTCATAAAATGATTCCAAGGCAGTTTCCTGGAGTAATGTTATTGAAATGACCAGGTGTATGAGACCTTGTGTGTCAGTTAAGGGTTAGTTGTTGAAGTCGTAGAATATACTCCAGGGAAAAGTGAAACAACAGTATTTTGTTGAAAAGGCATAGAATTCAGAGACCAGAGGGACTGATGTGCCCACATCTGGCTTCTGTAGCATGCTTCTGCATTGGGGCACAGGTTCCAGAGACCTGAACAAGCTGACATGTGCAATGCAGATATTGAATGTCTCTATGATGCTCTGTTGGTGAAAACCTTACCAATATAATTGGTTCAATGAAAAGGAGCAGTACTTAGTAAATAAAGAAAGTTGTTTTGCAGTTGTAACTCTGGGAAGAGAGACTAGAGAAATCTCTGGAAGACATTTACATTGCAATCGATCCCTCTGAGAAACTCCCACCAGGTTCTGACCAACTGTGGATAACCTGGCTCAGTCTCAGCAGACAGGCGTGGGGAGGAGCAGATGGAACATGCTGAAGTGGGGAGGCACTGAAGATGTGGCAGACTGCGAGTGTGGATGGGGCCTCCAGACTATAATAATAATAATAATACATTTTATTTATATAGCGCTTTTCATATACTCAAAGACGCTTTACAGAGATTTTGAGAACATAGGGGAAATGAATAAATAGATAAATAAGTAAATAAATAAATGAACAGAGAAAGGAGACAGAAGGTGAGGTGACCTTCAGTGGTTGAAGGCAGTACTGAACAGGTGAGACTTCAGCGATGTTTTGAATGTGGTGAGTGTGGGGGAGTCTCTAACGGTTTGGGGTAGTGAGTTCCATAGGGTGGGAGCAGCGATGGAGAAAGCCCTGTCCCCCCAGGATCTGTGACATCTCCTGAGCTGTGACATGCTGCACGACACACGCACTGTAAAGGAACTTGCAGAGGCCAACGGCGTGGCACTAACATTGGCTCGCTAACATTGGCTCGCTATTGGCAAACAGCTGTGTGATGACACGAATAAATAAATAAATAGTTGTAACTAAAGAGAAAAAGGCGGAAGAGGTATATTTGCATTTTCAAAATGTATTTGATAAGGTACTCCACCCAAGGTTGTAGCATGAAATAAGGATTGTGAGGGACAGGGTAAAGTATTACCATGGATAGACGATAGATTTTATTTATAATGAATGATCTCTTGCAATCCACTTTGCTTCTGTAACTGTAAATTTCCCCGGTGTGGAACAAATAAAGGAATATATTATTATTATATTAGATAAGATGTTTGCCATTGTCATTCCAGAATGATGAGTACTGGGCCCTCAGTTACTTGTAAATTATCATTCAGTCGGTCTTTTCGTCCACATTTGTTGATATAAAGAGGTATGGACAGGTTAAGGGAGAAGGCCAGACGTGTTGGCTGTGGGACTAAAGGTAGACAGAACCCTGTGGCTGCCAAGTGGATGGATATTTTTAAGGCCTATATTTGAGGGCGATCTGGTGGTGCAGTGGTAGAGTTGCTGCCTTGCAGTGCCAGAGACCCGGGTTTGTATCTGTATGGAGTTTGTATGTTCTCCCCGTGACTGCATGTGTTTTCGCCGAGATCTTCAGTTTCCTCCCACGCTCCAAAGACGTACAGGTTTGTCAGTTATTTGGCTTGGTATAAGTGTAACTTGTTCCTAGTGTGTGTCGGGCAGTGTTAATGTGTGGGGATCGTTGGTCGGTGCAGACTCAGTGGGCCAAAGGGCCTTTTTCCCTGCTGTATCTCTAAACTAAACTAAAAACAGATAGATAGATTCTTGATTCGTACAGGTGTCCGAGGTTATGGGAAGAAGGCAGGAGAATGGGGTTGAGGGGAAGATGCATCAGCCATGATTGAATTGTGGAGTAGACTTGACGGGCTGAATGGCCTGATGGTGCTCCTATTACTTATGAAGAGGGACAGGCAGGAGAGGGATGTTGGGTTGCTGGTCGATCCTGACATCCACGGAAGGCGATGGCCAGAGGCCGGTGGTAGTCTGGGGATTGCCTGGAGTGGGCAATGCTGATAACAACTAGAGCGTGGTCTGAACTCTGAAAATGGCGGCAAAATATCTTTCATTTTGGATCAGCGGGCTATTTCTGTACACTTGCTAATCGGGGATATGCTTGGGTTTGGCAACTCTACTGGACTGCTGTAAGAACATAAATTCATTGTGCGTTTGCATTTTGCCAGTGACAAAAGCAGCATTGATCCATTGAGTGACGTGAAGCTCTTTACGTTGGGAGACAGGGATGAACACTGCATGTGGTGGGAGCCTCGGCTGCTGGTTCATAACACAAAGTGATCAATGAGATATGACCAACAATTTGAAAGGCAAATGGTAACATGATCTGTTGTGCAAAAGGGATGAGTGAGATTGTGTTATTTGATCTCTATATTTGAGGAGAGATGCATTTGCTCGGAGAAGGTGTCGTGTAGATTCATCAGTTAGTCTCCCATGGCTGGTGAATCCAGAACTCGCAAGTTAACATTTTAATTAAGATGGAGATTTCTTCATTTAAGACCAGTGAATCTTTGAACATTTGAGGTCAGGAACCCCAGTTACTGAGTCCAGTTAAGAAGTGAATGACAAATATTTATCACCGTGGGACATGAGGCTTGGGCAGGACTATGGATGAGACGTTGCATCTGCCAAGACCATGAATGAGGAACCTGGTCTGGGGGCTGATCCTGCTTCTGTTGTGAATATTGGGCAGCAAGGTGAGGCAACAAGGAGGCACTTCAGGTGGTGTGAAGGGAGCAGGGCTTTGTTTGGCCTGATGCCAGAAGAGAAGAAATGTTGAAGCAACTAGGGGCAGCACAGTAGCATAGCTGCCTTGAAGCGCCGGAGACCCGGGTTCCATCTTCACTATGGGTGCTGTCTGTACGGAGTTTGTACGTTCTCCCCGAGACCGCGTGGGCTTTTTCAGATATCTTCCGTTTCTTCCCACACTCCAGTCATCATTCAGGTATGTAGGTTAATTGGTTTGGTGTGTGAGTAAATTGTCCCTAGTGTGTGTAGGATAGTGTTAATGTGCGGGTGATTGTTGGTTGGCGTGGACTTGGTGGGCCGAAGGGCCTGTTTCTCTGATGTATCTCTAAACTAAAGTGAGGGTTTCTGAAGGTGAAATATTTATGCGTAGAGAAATAAATGAATGGAGGAATGGGAACAAGATATAATGGTCTAGGAAGACATGAGGAAAGTAGCCCTCCCAAGCCTATCTGTTCCTGGTCAATGGGATTAAGATTTCCGGTAGAAAATTTGGAACTCCCTGAAGAAATGAGGCCTGGGAAACTTGATCGTCATAGAACTGACAGCTCATCAACTATAAATACTATCTTCAAGTCACTGATGTGGACAGCTGATGGCACAGTAGTAGATCTGCTGCCTTGCAACGTCAGGGACCTGGGTTTAATTCTGACTGCAGGTGCTGTCTGTACGGAGTTTGCACGATTTCCCTGTGACCATGTGGGCTTTTTCTGGGTGTCCTGGTTTCCTCCAACACTACAAAGACGTGCAGGTTCATTGGCCTCTGTAAATCGTCCCTAGTGTGTCAGGAAGATGTAGTGTATGGGGCCATTGAGCCGAAGGCCCACTGAGCCGAAGGCCCTGTTTCCACGGTGTATCTCTAAATTAAAAATTAAACAGCCTCTATTAATAGTATTCCATTGGTTATTAAAAGATTTGACATTTTTGTTCTGGAAGGAAATATTAGGATGCTTGACTGAATATTTTCAGAGGGTAGCTTTTAAGGAGGAAAGAGAAGGAGTTCTAAAGTTTAGAAACTCGTCAATTGGAGGCCTTGCCTCCGGTTTGGAAGAACTTCACTTCAACGTAGTTGGATATCTGTACAAGGTGGAGGATGCTTCCAGTCAGGGTAAGAAGTAAGTTATCATAACAGATAGACACAGAGTGCTGGAGTAACTCAGTGGGTCAGGCAGCATCTGTGGAGAACATGGATAGGTGACGTTTTGGGTTAAGACCCTTGTTCAGACTTACTATTAAACGCAATCATAAAACTAGCTTCCCTTACGATAGTTAAGAAATCATGCACAATCCAAGAGCTGAACTCTGTCCTATTGCTAGCAAGGGTCCTGCATTAGATAAGCTGTTATAGGGACCAACGCTTCACTGCTTGCTTCCCCCGGCCCTGAATCCAAATGAAGATCACAGACCTCTAATACCCAATTCTAAAAAGGGAAGCAATCCTTCTCGGTGTTCACAGTTGTAACTGATTAGCCCACAAGCTGGTGTCAGTTTGGAAACCCCACCTCAACAAATTAGTTTTCTTTGTTATGATGAGAGTTTAGAGATACGGCACGGAACCGGGCTCTTCGGCCCACATTATCCATGCCGACCTGCGGTCCTCGTACACTAACGCTATCCTACACACACACACGGGGCAATTTTACCAAGCTAATTAGCCTACAAACTTGCACTTCTATGGGGTGTGGGAGGAAGCTGGTGCACCCGGAGAAAACCCACGCAGCCACGGGGAGAACGTACAAACTCTGTACAGACAGCAGCCGTAGTCGGGATCAAACCCGGGACTCTGGCGCTGTAAGGCACCGAGCACAATATTTAGATGGCCGTACCCTCGATGCCCATTCCTGGTTACATTGCTATTTACTGGGGCATTAATAACCAGCCACATCACCAGGGATTGGACTCTCAAACAAGCATAATTAATTGAGATGTTAGGTTCATGGTTTCAAAACAAGACCAGAATCTTTATAGTGCCCATGTATATGCTGTGCGACATTTTCCATTAAGTGTTAAGGCTTATGATTGTATGGCTAATATATCTAATGCTTTACAGTTCATCCATATGAAGAAAAGTGGATTGTTGAGTTGATCATATCACTAATCTAACATGAAGCACTTTGAAATGTTTCAGTCAAATAATTCAGTATTCCTAATTTTCAGGCGGTTGCAACTTCTCCATTACTAATACACAACTGATGAAGGACATGATTTGTATCCACGTAACCACTGTTTGCGTTTGTACTGTAGCCACTTAATTACAATTAATATTTCGTTTTGAGCTGAAAGGCCTGGATCGAGTGGGCGTGGAAGGGGTGATTTCAGTAGTGGGAGAGTCTTGGATCTGAGGGCACAGGTTCAGAATGAAAGGGCGTGCCTTTTAGAATAGAAATGAGGAGGAATTTATTTTGCCAGTGGGTGGTGAATCTGTGGAATTCGTTGCCACAGATGGCAGTGGAGGGCAAGTCAACGGATATTTTAAAGCAAAGATTGATAGGTTCTTGATTAGTGAGCGTGTCATGGGGAGAAAGCAGGAAAATGGGGTTAAGAGGGAAAAATAGATCATCCATGATCGAATGACAGAGCAGACTTGATATGCTGAATGGCCTAAGCCTTCTCCTATATCTTATGAAATCTTGTGCTCGATGTATTTGCACATGACTTTCACATTACCATGACCCCTTTGTTGAGTCTCTCTGCCCAGATATACATAGGAGATTGGTGGGCAAAATTAGAGCACATGGTATTGGAGGTAGGGTACTGACATGGATAGAAAATTGGTTGGCAGACAGAAAGCAAAGAGTGGGGATAAATGTGTCCCTTTCAGAATGGCAGGCAGTGACTAGTGGGGTACCGCAAGGCTCGGTGCTGGGATCGCAGCTATTTACAATATACATTAATGACTTGGATGAAGGGATTAAAAGTACCATTAGCAAATTTGCAGATGACACAAAGCTGGGTGGTTGTGTGAACTGTGAGGAAGATGCTATGAGGTTGCAGGGTGACTTGGACAGGTTGTGTGAGTGGGCGGATGCATGGCAGATGCAGTTTAATGTGGATAAGTGTGAGGTTATCCACTTTGGTGGTAAGAATAGGAAGGCAGATTATTATCTGAATGGTGTCAAGTTAGTACAATGAGATCTGGGTGTCCTGGTCACTGAAAGGAAGCATGCAGGTACAGCAGGCAGTGAAGAGGAGTTGAGTAAAGGAGCAAAGAGGTCCTTCTGTAGTTGTACAGGGCCCTAGTGAGACCGCACCAGGGGTACTGTGTGCAGTTTTGGTCTCCAAATTTGAGAAAGGATATTCTTGCTATTGAGGGCGTGCAGCGTAGGTTTACTAGGTTAATTCTCGGAATGTCGGGACTGTCATATGTTGAAAGGCTGGAGCGACTAGTCCGTCTGTCTTTTGTGTTTTTTGTTGTTTTTGTCTCAATTGTAGTGTTAATATGATGTAGTGTTGTATGTTATGTTTTGGGGGGGGGGGGGGGGTGTGGGAGGGAACGGGAACTGTAACTGTAACATTCTCTCTCCAGAACGGAGACGCGACCTTTGTTCTGTATCGTGTCTCCGTTCCCGTTGCGGCCTACCACCGGCCATGCACCTGGGACCACCTGGGGCTCTGGTTCGCAGAGCCCGCGGTCCGGACTCACCACCTGCGGCGCTGGCTGCCTGCGAATGCTGCGGGAACGGCTGCGACTCGTCTCCGGAGGCTCCGGCGTGGGCCGCGTGGACGTCGGAAGCCCGCAGGCCCCTGGGTGGGGGCCGACATCGGGAGCTCCGGCAGCGGCAGAGGCAGCGTGTTCGCCCGCCCCGAATCGCGGGGCTTGGGTCGGCCCGCCACGGACCTTTCACCGTCCGGCGCGGCCTGAAATAGGCCGCGGGATTTTTTTTCACCGCCCAGCGGGGGCTTCAATATCGGGAGCCCCGACCGCCCCGACGTGGCAACTCCAACAGCCTGACCGCGGGACAAGACGGCAGGGAAGAGAAAAAGACATTCTGGCCTTCCATCACAGTGAGGAGGGGACTGGAGGAGACTCACTGTGATGGATGTTTCTTTTTGTTTGGTGTTAGTTGTGATTGTATGTGTTATTGCATTTTTATTGATTAATCTTATTGGTCTTATTGTTCAACTGCGGATAATGTTTCATTTTACTACACATTTATGTGTATGTGACAAATAAACGACTATTGACTATTGACTATTGTATACACTGGAATTTAGAAGGATGAGAGGAGATCTTATCGAGACATATAAGATTATTAAGGGGTTGGACACGTTGGACAATGTTGGGGGAGTCCAGAACCAGGGGCCACAGTTTAAGAATAGGGGGTAGGCCATTTAGAACGGAGATGAGGAAAAATGTTTTCAGTCAGAGAGTTGTGAACCTGTGGAATTCACTGCCTCAGAAGGCAGTGGAGGCCAATTCTCTGAATGCATTCAAAAGAGAGCTAGATGGAGCTCTTAAGGATAGCGGAGTGTTGGGGTATGGGGAGAAGGCAGGAACAGGGTACTGATAATGACCAGCCATGATCGCATTGAATGGTGGTGCTGGCTCGAAGGGCTGAATGGCCTCCTCCTGCACCTATTGTCTATTGAATACTTCGTCAGGCAAGCAGCCAGTTATTATTTTGAATGTCACCTTGTTCTGGGCGACAGGAGATGGGCCAGGTGGGAAACGGAAACTGCAATTGTAAATCTGAGTCCTAATGGAGGAAGAAATTAAGGTGTGAATTGAATTGTGTTTTGGGTGTAGTTGGTTTTGGACTTTGGCTCCTGTTTCATGATTCCTGTGTTTGTTATCCTTGAGTCAGATCCAGGTTTGGGTTCTGCTTTGTCACAGTCAGGAAATGTGAGAAAACAATTTGAAAAGAGGATTGTGTCGAGTGCATATTTATTTTTCTTTAATCAATTTTTATTATTGGTGTTACATTGTGAGCCAGTTGCAATGGAATTTCGTTCAAATATGCCCTCATCTGGTGTATCGCTTTGAATGACAATAAAGTTATATTCATTCATTCATTCATTCATTATTCCAGCGTGGGTTGTGGGTTGTGTAGTGTGGGTGCCTTGCACTGTTCCAGTGTGGGTTGTGGGTTGTGTAGTGTGGGTGCCTTGCATTGTTCCAGCCAGTGTTGTGGGTTGTGTAGTGTGGGTGCCTTGCACTGTTCCAGTGTGGGTTGTAGGTTGTGTAGTGTGGGTGCCGTGCATTGTTCCAGCCAGTGTTGTGGGTTGTGTAGTGTGGGTGCCTTGCACTGTTCCAGCGTGGGTGGTGGGTTGTGTAGTGTGGGTGCCTTGCACTGTTCCAGTGTGGGTTGTAGGTTGTGTAGTGTGGGTGCCGTGCATTGTTCCAGCCAGTGTTGTGGGTTGTGTAGTGTGGGTGCCTTGCACTGTTCCAGCCAGTGTTGTGGGTTGTGTAGTGTGGGTGCCTTGCACTGTTCCAGCCAGTGTTGTGGGTTGTGTAGTGTGGGTGCCTTGCATTGTTCCAGCCAGTGTTGTGGGTTGTGTAGTGTGGGTGCCTTGCACTGTTCCAGCCAGTGTTGTGGGTTGTGTAGTGTGGGTGCCTTGCACTGTTCCAGCCAGTGTTGTGGGTTGTGTAGTGTGGGTGCCTTGCACTGTTCCAGCCAGTGTTGTGGGTTGTGTAGTGTGGGTGCCTTGCACTGTTCCAGCCAGTGTTGTGGGTTGTGTAGTGTGGGTGCCTTGCACTGTTCCAGCCAGTGTTGTGGGTTGTGTAGTGTGGGTGCCTTGCACTGTTCCAGCCAGTGTTGTGGGTTGTGGGTTGTGTAGTGTGGGTGCCTTGCACTGTTCCAGCCAGTGTTGTGGGTTGTGTAGTGTGGGTGCCTTGCACTGTTCCAGCCAGTGTTGTGGGTTGTGTAGTGTGGGTGCCTTGCACTGTTCCAGCCAGTGTTGTGGGTTGTGTAGTGTGGGTGCCTTGCACTGTTCCAGCCAGTGTTGTGGGTTGTGTAGTGTGGGTGCCTTGCACTGTTCCAGCCAGTGTTGTGGGTTGTGTAGTGTGGGTGCCTTGCACTGTTCCAGCCAGGGTTTGGGAGGCTCTGCTGCCTTTGTTGCTCTTCACAACTTAATGTAGTTCATAAACAACTCGCGGATTGGAAAAGACTTTGGAACATTTTTCCAATATTAATTGTTTACTACATAAGGGGGAAGTCGTGCTTGAATAATCTTTTGGAATTTTTTGAAGATGTAACAAGTAGATTGGATAAGGGAGTGCCAGTGGATGTGGTGTATCTGGACTTTCAAAAAGCCTTTGACAAGGTCCCACACAAGAGAATAGTGTGCAAAATTAGAGCACATGGTATTGGGGGTAGGGTATTGACATGGATAGAGAACTGGTTGGCAGACAGGAAACAAAGGGTAGGAATTAACAAGTCCCTTTCAGAATGGCAGGCAGTGACTAGTGGGGTGCCGCAAGGCTCGGTACTGGGACCGCAGCTATTTACAATATATATTAATGATTTAGACAAGGGAATTAAATGTGACATCTCCAAGTTTGCGTATGACACAAAGCTGGGTGGCAGTGTGAGCTGCGAGGAGGATGCTATGAGGCTGCAGGGTGACTTGGATAGGTTCGGTGAGTGGGCAGATGCATGGCAGATGCAGTATAATGTGGATAAATGTGAGGTTATCCACTTTGGTGGCAAGAACAGGAAGGCAGACTATTATCTGAATGGTGTCAGATTAGGAGGGGGGTGGTGCAACGAGACTTGGGTGTGCTTGTACATCAGTCACTGAAAATAAGCATGCAGGTACAGCAGGATGTGAAGAAAGCTAATGGCATGTTGGCCTTTATTGCGAGAGGATTTGAGTTTGGAGCAAGGAGGTCCTACTGCAGTTGTACAGGGCCCTGGTGAGACCGCACCTGGAGTATTGTGTGCAGTTGTACAGGGCCCTGGTGATACCACACCTGGAGTATTGTGTGCAGTTGTACAGGGCCCTGGTGAGACCGCACCTAGAGTACTGTGTGCAATTTTGGTCTCTTAATTTGAGGAAGGACATTATTGCTATTGAGGAAGTGCAGCGTAGGTTCTCCAGGTTAATTCCCGGGATGGCGGGACTGACGTATGATGAAAGAATGAGTCCACTGGGCTTGTATTCGCTGGAATTTAGAAGGATGAGAGGGGATCTTATAGAAACATAAAATTCTTAGTGGATTGGACAGGCTAGATGCAGGAAAAATGCTCCTCGTGTTGGGGGAGTCCAGAACCAGGGGCCACAGTCTAAGAATAAGGGGTAGGCCATTTAGGACTGAGACGAGGAAAAACTTATTCACCCAGAGAGTTGTGAATCTGTGGAACTCCCTGCCACAGGAGGGCAGTAGAGGCCAATTCACTGGTTGTTTTCAAGAGAGAGTTAGATTTAGCTCTTTGGGCTAAGGGAATGGAAGGATGTGGGGAGAAAGCTGGAATGTGGTACTGATTTTGGATGATTAGCCATGATCATATTGGATGGCGGTGCTGGCTCGAAGCCGAATGGTCTACTCCTGCATCTAGTTTCTATTTTTTTCTTTTTTTTCTATAAATGGACATAATTTTGTCCAGCTTTTCTAAATCTGACTCCCAACAGTGAAAGAGGCATACTATGTAAATATGAAGGGTGAAATCTGGTAGAGACAGGATATGACTGGTTTACTATTGTGACTTGGCTAACTCCTGTCTCCAGTGCAAGACTGTGCTTGGGTTTATTAACACTGGTAGTTCCTCATCAGCTTTAGACCCGCTCACTCCAGTTTCACACAATCGCAATCAGATGAATAATTGCTATTGGAAGTCCTTGTGTTCTGTCAAATTAATAATTATTGTGATAGTTCCTGTTAACAATTCTGTGGGAATTGCTTGTTGACTCTAAGAAACTCATGACTATTTTTTCTAAGTTTGAAGATTTGTAATTTCTCTTCTCTTCCCCCCCACTCCGCATCAACTCCACAAACATGAATACAATCAAGCTGTGCACAGTGCAAGGATAAGGGGGACAACATTTAGTGCAAAGATATAGCATTGAAGTCCGATTAAAGATCATTCAAAGGTCTCCAGTGGGGTAGATGGGAGTCTGCCATTAGCCTCCCACTCCCTGTGTGACCACCCAATGTGTCTTCAGCTACCAGTGCTGTTGAGCTACTGCACAACTTGCCATAAGCCTCTAGTGATGTCCATGTTGCTGAACATGGGACCAACACTATCACAAAATGGACCTTTCTTGGATGTTGAAATCCCCACTAGGGTCACTTCAGAATACACCGCTGATATCGAGCAACTGCACGGTCTTCATCAACTAGAGTACAGTCCTGACCTCCCATTTACCTCATTGGAAACCTTTGAGCTTTCTTTAATCGGACGTTATCTGACTTCAGTGTTATTATATCTTTGCACTAAATGTTGTACCTTTTGTCCTTTTTCTGTGCATTGACGACTGCTTGATTGGATAGCTTGCAAACAAAGCGTTTCATTGTGCCTTGCTACGCATGGCAATAATGAACTAAACTATACTGTTGCCATTGCCTCTCTCCAGTCTCCTCTGTTGGGGAATGGTTTAACGGCTTCACGCCTCTCAGTTGCATGAAACTGTTTTAATGAAAAAACGTACTTTGATACGTGGGAGGCAAGTGTCCAGTAACAGGGGCAGTCAGAAATATCTTTGAGTGCTTTATGAAGAGAAAATTGCAGATTAAAATCTTGACCTAGATGGCCAGTGAAAGCATGAGAGGGGCAGAAGTCCCCCCCCCTTGTAGTGACCAATCTGTCTGCAGGGACTCTGAGCCCTGTGGCCTTCAGTCAGTTATCTACGCTAAAGATGGGAACCTGGATATTGTGGTGATGCCAGATGTTTTGGTCAAAGGGGGATTTCACCTTCCAGTCGTGTTGATTACCACCTGCCCCTCTCCACACATCACCCCCCTTGTCCCCACTTGCTGGTCTTGCAGAGATACAACACAGAAACTGGCCCCTGGAGCCCTTCAAGTGTGGGGCAGCCATCTACCACATTTACAGCGACCAATCCTACATTCATCTAATCTTTTACCGTTCCCATATTCTCATCAAATCCTGCCCCCTCTCCTCATTTTGCACAGACTCTACCATTCACCTGCACACGAGGGGCAGTGAACCCACCGGTTTGTCTGTCTCTGGATGTAGGAAGAAACTGGAGTATCAGGAGAGGGAAACTAGCATAATAACAGAGAGTGCAAACTCCGGACACATGGGCATTATAACAGAGAGTGCAAACTCCAGACATATGGCACAGGGGCAAATAACAGGGAGTGCAAACTCCAGACACATGGCACATGGAAGTTTAGAGATAGAGCACCCTTTAGCCCACCAAGTCCATGGTAACCATTGATCGCCCGTTCACATGAGCTATCCCACTAAACACTAGGGGAAATTTACAGGGGGCAATTAACCTACAAATCTGGATGTCTTTGGGATGTAGAAAGCAAACCAGGCAACCCGAGGAGTCATGGGAGAACGTGCAAAGTGTGCAGACAGCACCAGAGGTCGGGATGGAACCCGGGTCTCTGAGGTTGTGAGGCAGCAGCTCTACTGCTGTGCCACCGTGCTGTCTAAGTCGGCCACATGGTCCATGTTCTAATCCTGCCTGGGAGCACTGACTAGAAGCATAATACTGTACAAGAATCTTCCTCATTTCTAGCCTTTACTAACTGATGCTGTTGTAATCTGGGGAACAATAGACTGGTGAATTGAGATTGGATTTCAGGAGACTTTGTGGTGCTGGGGCAGACCTACTGAGGCACATCATCACCATGGCAGCATGTTACAAACCTGATATACATTGCAACACTGCAGCCACCGTTTCCACCTCTCTGGACTATTTTAACAATGGGAATGGCAGCAGGAAGATGGTAGCAGAACAAGGAGCCACTGGGGCTAAAAACACTTCATTCCCATTTCAGAGTTTGGACAAGCCAAGTCCTTCAACAAAGAATTAAAAAAACTTCTCTTCACTTGAAGGCAATTCTCATGGGGTGGCAGCTCTTGAAGAATTTCCAGAATGTCCATAAACAAGCACAGATAAAATATAGTTTGATGCAATCTCCATTATTGTTACTTAATGGAGTCCCGAAGACATACGATGCTGGGTAACTCAGCTGGTCTGGCAGCTTCATTATAAATGCTAACTTTATCACTGAACAATGAAACTGCTCAAAGAAAGATTAAAATAACTTTTTGTCTGATATCTCTGGAGAAAATACTGTAGATGGGTGATGTTTCAGACTCAAAATGTCACCTATCCATTTTCTCCAGAGATGCTGCCTGACCTGCTGAATTACTCCACAAAATGCTGGAGTAACTCAGCAGGTCAGGCAGCATCTCAGGAGAGAAGGAATGGGTGACGTTTCGGGTCGAGACCCTTCTTCAGACTGATGTCAGGGGGGCGGGACAAAGGAAGGATATAGGTGGAGACAGGAAGATAGAGGGAGATCTGGGAAGGGGGAGGAGAAGAGAGGGACAGAGGAACTATCTAAAGTTGGAGAAGTCAATGTTCATACCATTGGGCTGCAAGCTGCCCAGGCGAAATATGAGGTGCTGTTCCTCCAATTTCCGGTGGGCCTCACTATGGCACTGGAGGAGGCCCATGACAGAAACTTCAGACTGGGAATGGGAGAGGGAGTTGAAGTGCTCGGCCACCGGGAAATCAGGTTGGTTAAGGCGGACTGAGCGCAGGTGTTGAGCGAAGTGATCGCCAAGCCTGCGTTTGGTTTCGCCGATGTAAAGAAGTTGACATCTAGAGCAGCGGATGCAATAGATGAGGTTGGAGGAGGTGCAGGTGAACCTCTGTCTCACCTGGAAAGACTGTTTGGGTCCTTGGATGGAGTTGAGGGGGGAGGTAAAGGGACAGGTGTTGCATCTCCTGCGGTTGCTGGGGAAAGTGCTCGGGGATGGGGTGGTTTGGGTAGGAAGGGACGAGTGGACCAGGGAGTTACGGAGGGAACGGTCTCTGCGGAACGCAGAAAGGGGAGGAGATGGGAAGATATGGCCAGTGGTGGGGTCCCGTTGTAGGTGACGGAAATGTTGGCGGATGATTTGTTGGATCCGCTGGCTGGTGGGGTGGAAGGTGAGAACGAGGGGGATTCTGTCCTTTTTACGAGTGGGGGGAGGGGGAGCAAGACTGGAGCTGTGGGATGTAGAAGAGACCCTAGTGAGAGCCTCATCTAAACATAGCACAAAAAGTAAGGAAATTTGTGTTTGGTAGATTATTTCTTTGTTGTAACAATGCTTCTTGGCAATAAATCTTATACTGTTGGAAAGCCTGTTTATTTCCCTTTTAAATGGTGCCACATTTGTAAGGAACATGCATTTGTGGGATGAGCAGCAGAGCTGAGTATATGGGTTGCGCCCATGAAAAATTTGCCAAATCTTCTCTGCCAATGCCAAACAGCTTATTCTGCCATTGGCTCTTGTTCGGTGTTGTTTGGTGGATTGGATGATTGAAGTCTGAAGAAACAAGACATATTGGCAATTTAACAATTTATTCATTTAATAAACAGGAGCCACAGTAGCGTGTGGAAGAACCATACACAGCCATAACAGCCTGGCACCTCCTCCTCATGCTGGTCACCAGCCTGGTCACACACTGTTGTGGGATGGCATCCCATTCTTGTCAGCACCTGGGGGTACCAGAAGCTCAAAACAAGAGTCAATAGCAACAGCAGAATAAGCTGTTTGGCATTGGCAGAGAAGATTTGGCAAATTTTTCATGGGCGCAACCCATATACTCAGCTCTGCTGCTCATCCCACAAATGCATGTTCCTTACAAATGTGGCACCATTTAAAAGGAAAATAACAGGCTTTCCAACGGTATAAGATTTATTGCCAAGAAGCATTGTTACAACAAAGAAATAATCTACCAAACACAAATTTCCTTACTTTTTGTGCTATGTTTATAATGGAAGAGGGGAAGCCCCATTTCCTGAAGAATGAGGACATCTCTGATGCCCTAGTGTGAAACACCTCATCCCGGGCACAGATGCGGCGTAGACGGAGGAATTGGGAGTAGGGGATAGACCTTTTGCAGGAGACGGGTGGGAAGAAGTGTAGTCCAGATAGCTGTGCGAGTCAGTGGGTTTATAGTAGATGTCAGTCACTAGTCTGTCTCCTGTGATGGAGATGGTGAGGTCTTGAAACGGGAGGGAGATGTCGGAGATATTTTAAGTATATTTAAGAGCAGGATAGAAATTGGTAGTGAAGTGTATGAAGTATTTCTCCTACTGAATTACTCCAGAATTTTGTGTCTGTCATTGGTATAAATCAGCATCTGTAGTTCCTTTTTATTACATAGAAACATAGAAAATAGATGCAGGAGGAGACCATTTGGCCCTTCGAGCCAGCACCACCATTCATTGTGATCATGGCTGATCATCTACAATCAGTAACCCGTGCCTGCCTTCTCCCCATATCCCCTGATTCCACTAGCCCCTGGAGCTCTATTTAATTCTCTTTTAAATTCATCCAGTGAAATGATCTCTACTGCCTTCTTTGGCAGAGAATTCCACAAATTTACAACTCTCTGGGTGAAAACGTTTCTTCTCGCCTCAGTTTTAAATGGCCTCCCCTTATTTTTAGGCTGTGGCCCCTAGTTCTGGACTCCCCTAACATTGGGAACATTTTTCCTGCATCTAGTTTGTCTAGTCCTTTTATAATTTTATATATCTCTATAAGATCCCCTCTCATCCTTCTAAACTCCAGTGAATACAAGCCCAGTCTTTCCAATCTTTCCTCGTTTGACAGTCCCGCCATCCCAGGGATTAACCTTGTGAGCCTACACTGCACTGCCTCAATAGCAAGGACGTCCTTCCTCAAATTAGGAGACCAAAACTGCACACAATACTCCAGATGTGGTCTCACCAGGGCCCTGTACAACTGCACACAATACTCCAGATGTGGTCTCACCAGAGCCATGTACAACTGCACACAATACTCCAGGTGTGGTCTCACCAGGGCCCTGTACAACTGCACACAATACTCCAGGTGTGGTCTCACCAGGGCCCTGTACAACTGCACATAATACTCCAGGTGTGGTCTCACCAGGGCCCTGTACAACTGCACACAATACTCCAGATGTGGTCTCACCAGGGCCCTGTACAACTGCACACAATACTCCAGATGTGGTCTCACCAGGGCCCTGTACAACTGCACACAATACTCCAGGTGTGGTCTCACCAGGGCCCTGTACAACTGCACACAATACTCCAGGTGTGGTCTCACCAGGGCCCTGTACAACTGCACACAATACTCCAGGTGTGGCCTCACCAGGGCCCTGTACAACTCCTTGTTTCTGCTGCCAAAGTGGATAACCTCACATTTATCAACATTATACCGCATCTGCCCACTCACTCAACTTGTCCAAGTCACCCTGCAACCTCCTAACATCCTCTTTGCAGTTCACACTGCCACCCAGCTTCGTGTCTTGTAACTATTTTAGCAGTGATCTGGTCCTAACTAGCATCTTCTGGCCACGTTTAGGATTGATTTCTAGACCTCAGTCTTCCTCTCTCAAATACAATAATCCACTGAGCAACTGTTAAAGCTAAGACGGTCCTTGAAGCTATGAAGATATCTTCATATCTATGCGGCACGTTTTAAAATTAAAAACAGCTGAAGCTTTCAATGGGATTTGTAGATTGATCTGTCTGGGTATATGTGCAGACAAACTAATAAATGCCTTGTCTTTAATTAACAAACTGCTCATCGGAAATGTAGGTTGAACCAGATGTCATGATTGTATATGCAAACAAAGTTATAAAATCTTTGCTTTAGACTTTAGTCTTTCGTGATATTGGCCCTTCGGCCCACCGAGTCTGTGCTAACCAGCCATCACCCTGTTCGCTAGCACTGTCTGACACACTAAGGACAATTTACAATTTTACCGAAGTCAATTAACCGACAAACCTGTATGTCTTTGGAGTGTGGGAGGAAACCAATGCACCCGGACAAAACCCACGCAGTCACAGGGAGAACATGCAAACTCTGTACAGACAGCACCTCTAATCTGCATCATCTCTGGCGCTGTAAAGTGAACACGGTCATCCCGAGCAGACTGGTCACCAAACTTTCTGACCTTGGATTTTCCCAAACCATCTGCCAATGGATCAAGGACTTCCTGACCAACCGCCCCCAGACCGTCAAAATAGGCCCTCACCTCTCCTCCACCATTACACTGAGCACCGGCTCACCACAGGGCTGTGTGTTGAGCCCCATCCTTTACTCCCTCTACACTCACGACTGCGCCCCCACCCATCCCACCAACACCATCATCAAGTTCGCGGATGACACGACTGTGGTTGGACTCGTCTCAGGAGGAGATGAGACAGCCTACAGGGATGAAATCCAAAGGCTGGCAGCATGGTGTTCAGTGAACAATCTTGTCCTGAACTCCTCCAAAACAAAGGAACTTATAATTGACTTCAGGAAAACCAGTGTAGAATACGACCCACTCTACATCAATGGGGTCTGTGTGGAAAGGGTACCAGCTTTCAGGTTCCTGGGTACGCACATTGCAGAGGATCTTACCTGGTCTACCAACACCATCACCACAGTGAAGAAGGCACAGCAGAGACTCCACTTCCTGAGGATCCTCAGGAAAACCAACCTGCAGGAGAAGCTCATGATGTCCTTCTATCGCTGCTCCATCGAGAGTGTGCTGGCATACTGTATAACCACATGGTATGCCAGCTGCTCAGAAAAGGACAGGAAGGCCCTTCAGAGGGTCATCACGACGGCTCAGAAGATCATCGGCTGCTCACTGCCCTCCCTGGAGCACCTGTTCAGCCTACGCTGCCTCAGTAGAGCAGGCAAAATAATAAAAGATCCATCCCACCCCGGCCACCGTCTGTTTGTTCATCTGCCCTCTGGTCGACGTTTCAGGTCGATCAAATCCCGAACAAACAGACTTAAGAACAGTTTTTACCCCAGGGCCATACGAGAACTGAACACTACCTTCTGCACTAGGCAACACTGTTAAAAAATCTTATGTACTTAATATAATTGTATTTATTTGTTTTTGCATTTATTGCATATATGTTTTTACGCACCGTCAGGATTGGCTATTTTTTAATTTCGTTGTACTCGTTGCAATGACAATAAATGAATATTATTATTATTATAAAGAGTTAATGGCTATTAACTTTGCATGATGCCAATAGGTGCAGGAGGAGGCCATTCGGCCCTTCGAGCCAGCATTACCATTCAATGTAATCATGGCTGATCATTCTCAATCAGTACCCCGTTCCTGCCTTCTCCCCATACCCCCTGACTCCGCTATCCTTAAGAGCTCTATCTAGCTCTCTCTTGAATGCATTCAGAGAATTGGCCTCCACTGCCTTCTGAGGCAGAGAATTTCACAGATTCACAACTCTCTGACTGAAAATGTTTTTCCTCATCTTAGTTCTAAATGGCCTCCCCCTTATTCTTAAACTGTGGCCCCTTGTTCTGGACTCCCCCAACATTGGGAACAAGTTCCCAGCCTCTAACGTGTCCAACCCCTTAATAATCTTATATGTTTGGATAAGATCCCCTCTCACCTTCTAAATTCCAGTGTATACAAGCCTAGTCGCTCCAGTCTTTCAACATATGACAGTCCCGCTGTTCCGGGAATTAACCTAGTAAACCTGCGCTGCACGCCCTCAATAGCAAGAATATCCTTCCTCAAATTTGGAGACCAAAACTGCACGCAGTACTCCAGGTGCAGTCTCACTGGGGCCTTGTACAATTGCAGAAGGACCTTATGAAGGCCAACATTCCATTGGCTTTCTTCACTGCCTGCTGTACCTGCATGCTTCCTTTCAGTGACTGATGCACTAGGACACCCAGATCTTGTTGTACGTCCCCTTTTCCTAACTTGACATCATTCAGATAATAATCTCCCTTCCTATTCTTACCACCAAAGTGGATAACCTCGCACTTATCCACATTAAACTGCATCTGCAATGCATCCGCCCACTCACACAACCTGTCCAAGTCACCCTGCAACCTCATAGCATCTTCCTCACAGTTCACATTACCACCCAGCTTTGTATCATCTGCAAATTTGCTAATGGTACTTTTAATCCCTTCATCCAAGTCATTAATGTATATTGTAAAGAGCTGCGGTCCCAGCACTGAGCCTTGCGGCACCCCACTAGTCACTGCCTGCCATTCTGAAAGGGACCCATTTATCCCCACTCTTTGCTTTCTATCTGTCAACCAATTTTCTATCCATGTCAGTACCCTACCCCCAATACCATGTGCTCTAATTTTGCCCACTAATCTCCTATGTGGAACCTTGTCGAAGGCTTTCTGAAAGTCGAGGTACACCACATCCACCGGCTCTCCCATGTCCATTTTCCCAGTTATATCCTCAAAAAAACCGCCTAAATCTTGTACGCCAGGCTGATAGTACATCCCCCTTTGCCTGGGGAGGACGTCTTGGAATGATGAGAACAATGTTTCCGCTGAGATTGGGATGTTGTTAATTGCTGACTGATTGTGGAATTGTGCAAACATGACCTGTGGTATAATAAGGAATGGGTGACGTTTCGGGTCGAGACCCTTCTTCAGTCTCCCATTCCTTCTCTCCTGAGATGCTGCCTGACCTGCTGAGTTACTCCAGCACTTTGTGAATAAATACCTTCGATTTGTACCAGCATCTGCAGTTATTTTCTTATATATACCGTGGTATAATAAGGATTCTTATTGACTTTGTGTGAAACATTTTATGACAGTTGAGTTATAAGAATATTGGGCAGGAAACAATCTGTTATTAATTTGAAGGAAATGTTGTATTAAACATTCTTGCTGCAAATTCTGTATAAAAATGTTGCGTAAATGCTGTATCTGAGTGGAAGCAAGGGGAGTGCGGAGTATGGTCATATACCCTTAACACTGACCCCCCCCACTCCCGTCTGACGATAATTAAAGCTTTGCTTGGTTTACCTTTAACTGTTTATGTTGTTGTCTGATTTAAGAAATGACCTTTAACATGGGCAGCAGCTTTACAGCTGCACCACTCTGCAGCCCCAATGAGAGGCTTTTTTCCCCCTTTTGTGAATAGTTTAATCTGACCCCCAAATGATGAGTGATTGCAAGACAAACGCCTTGATGCATATGTAGTCAGCAGTGCCAAATGAATACTTGTAAACATTAATCTGTGTACCATCTGAACATTGTGAACCAAAGGCAGCAATTTGAACCATGAAGTTTTCCAGTCTTTCTCTCCTCACCGAGTTTGAACTTCCTCACCTACTCTTTTAATATTTCAACTTTAAGCCCTCTAATCCTTCTATACTCTAGTCTTCCCAGCTTTAGTGTCCTGCGTGAGTCCATGATTATTGAGTATGATGTTTGACATTTGCATCATCGTTTTAATGTGTTACTTATGTCACATTGCTGCATAATATGCTAAAGACTGTGTCACTAAGGCTGTGCCTGTCCTGCACTTAATCTGGGTGCCTTTGAGACTGTTACCTGCCCACATCAGAGCAAACACACCATAGATTCACTGCCTTTACCTAGAGAATTTAGTTGGCTTCCCTTTTTAAAATGTCCCAAATCTTTTGAAGTACCATTGCGTGTTGATTTTCAAAACCTCCAAATCCTCACTAGCTTCAAAGCTGTTTCAATTGGGTTAATTGATTCAGTCAATAGTCCCGATTTGCCAAGGCCACCTACTGGGGTGACCCTTGCCAAAGAGAAAATGGAAAACACCAACATTAGCTCTGGGTCTCCATTGGTTGAGCAAGATAGGAGGTCACCACATTCTTTGTCCTTCCCAACCTGTGATGTTGTGGCACTTTTCCCCCTCTGCTAGAAGACTGGATTCAATCTCACCCCAAGAGCTTGAACACGTAATCTCAGTTGATATCAATGATTTCACCTGAAACACTGGGGCATGGTGTTTCACTGAGTGATGGGGAAAATCCACGCACTAATGAGAACCCACAAGGTCTTGGTGAGAGTGTGTAAACTCTACACATCCAGCACCTGGATCTGCATTGAACCCAGGTCCCTGGAGTGGTGAACCACTGTCACCCTTGTCAGAGTTGTGCAGAGTTAGCTGCCCTTGTCCAGCTAATCCTTGGAGCACAGGAGCTGCATTGGGAGCAGACTGGCAGACAGAGCTGGTGGATGCGTGTGTCACTTCCACAACAGCCAGTTGCTTCATGTCTTTGCTATTGTGACCATTGACTTATTCTATTTAGAATTGACATGCATGCTTGTAGCAATCTTGAATAGATTTGGTTAAAGAAGCTGCATCCTTGGTACATAGAAATGAATCTCGAAGGTTTGGAGAATGGTTAAAAGTCAGTGAACTGGGCTGGTTTCAGTTATCCCTGGGGTCTTGCCTCTCCATCAGAAGAGCAGGGGACGTATATAAATCTAAACTCCCACCTCACATAGAAACATAGAAAATAGGTGCAGGAGGAGGTCATTTGGCCCTTCGAGCCAGCAAGACTGAAGAAATGCTGCACTTTCATGAATGTAAGGTTGACATAAGATAGACCAGTGCAGTGCTTGAAGAATAAAAAATGTTCTCCCTGTTGTTAAAAATAACGTAACCCTCAACCAATATCAGTTGAAACAAATGCACCTGATGACTCTTTGATGACAGTCTGAAGAAGTCTCGACCCGAGACGTCACCCATTCCCTCTCTCCTAGATGCTGCCTGACCCGCTGAGTTACTCCAGCATTTTGTGATACCTACTGTTTGTGGAACTCGCTGAATGTAAATTACCTTGAATGTAACCTTGTTACAACGAAAACTGCATTTCAAAAGCAAAATTTCATGTTGAAACTCAAGAAGGGACCCAGCCCAAAATGATGCTGATCCTTCTCACCAGAGATGCTGCCTGACTCGCTGTTACTTTGTGGATTTTTTGTGTAAACCAGCATCTTCAGTTCCTTGTGGCTTTTTATATTAATTCGTGGTTTCTAACATGTTGTTGTATCCTCTGCAGGTCTTTGGTCTGTTGGTGTGGGCGCTGATTTCGGGTTCAGGAATCTCATCTGGCGATGAAGCATTCGGATGGGTGATATTTGTGGCCATCTTCCTGTGGATTCTCACCATTATTTTATTTCTCCTCTACCTACTGAACCTGACTTCAAAGCTTCCGAGGGTGCCGTGGGCCAATGTGGTAGGTTTCATCAGGAGCATTGTGTGTCATTCTGGTTCTGCAGGTCTCCAAGGGTCACAGTGAACAATTGGCAATTGTTTGTCTGGACCTTTCAGATAATCCTTTTTATTCTAAAATCTTGCCCTCACTTTCGAGGATATGGAAGGCGTGTCCAATGGGGAGAGATTAAAGCAGCCAGCTAGGACACAATTCATTGCTACACAGTTTAGATGAATGAGGCAATCTCATTGAAACATTTAAGGTTCCTTGGGACTAATCAGGGTAAATCCAGAGATGCATTACCCCCCCACCTCCACTGGAGAACGGAAAGCATAGTCTCCAAATAAGGTGACACTCATTTAAGATCCAGATGAGGAAAAATGTATTTTTGCAGAATGTTGTGAATCTTTGAACCTCCTGGCTACAGAGCATGTGGGGGGTGGGAAGGGAGAGAGGTGGGGGGGGAAGGGAAGAGGTGGGGGGGGGGGGGGAGCAGGGGCAGAGTCCCAGAGTGTGTATTTCCATTCTGAAAGGGATCGTGAGTTATGAGGAAAGTAGTGTTGAGGACTGTTGGGTGTGTGGCAATGCCACTACACGGCAGACTGGGCTGGAGGGGCTGGATGAGCAACTGCTGTTGCTGTGGTCGGATTCAGGCTGGAGCCATTTGTTCTCCTTTCCTTTATTAAAGTGCACAGTGGTGGTGCAGCGGGAGAGTTGCCGCCCACTGCCAGAGGCCCGGGTTTGATCCTGACTATGGGTGTTGACAGTAGAGTTTGTACGTTCTCTGTGACCATGTGGGTTGTCTCTGGGTACTCTGCTTTCCTCCGACACTTCAAAGGGACACATTTGTAGGTTGATTGGCTTCTGTAAATTGTCCCTGGTGTGTAGGATAGAACTGTTGTGTGGGGTGATCGTGGTCGGTGTGGGCACGGTGGGCTGAAAGCCTGTTTCCCCGCTGTATCTCTAAAGCTAAAATCAAAACTTACTTTCTGCAAGCCTGTGGAGAAATGAGAATGTTTTCCAATGGCTGCTTCACCCTTCAGCTGATCGCACACTCCTGGTGTCCATTGTGAGAACTTCATCTTCAGCTCCATTTTTTATTCTGGTGTTATTGGAATAGATATCGTATTGAGATTCTCTGAGATTTCCTGAAATATTGCTGCTTTAAGTCATCAGACAACACTGACTGGCATCTGACTTTGAGCAAAACAAATAACAAAAGTTGTCTTTATTTTTTAAAAAGGAGAATCATTTTATGAGAAAACTGGATCATCTCCCATTTTCAATTGTGTAGATTTGTGTTCAGTTTGTGCTCGGTTCCCAGCTCTGTGTCGGGTAGTCAGTGCCCCAGTGTGTGCAAGGTCAGGATTATGGTTGGTTGTTTGTTTGTTTGTTTGTGCGGACCGCCCTTCAGTTTCACAGCTTGCCATTGTGCTAAGTTATCGAAGTAGACCCATCCACAAAAGGTGCTGGTGAGCCCACATCTCCATTCAAATATTGTCACTTAGAAGGAAAGGAATATTCAGGAGGAAGAATTTTTTAGCCAGAGTTTATCAAATAGCCAGAGCTTGAAAATAAGTTCATAGGTTCTTGGAGCAGAATTAGGCCATTCGGCCCATCGTCTACTGTGCCATTCAATCATGGCTGATCTATCTTTCCCTCTCAATCCCATTTCCTGCCTTCTCCTCAAACCACATTGGCCTTCATCAACCAGAGTATTGAGTACAGACGTTGAGAGATCATGTTGGTGAGGCCAGGTTTAGAGTATTATGCTCAGTTCTGGCACTGTGTTATAGGAAAGATGTTGTCAAACTGGAAAGGGTACTGAGAAGATTTCTAAGAATGTTGCCAGGACTAGAGGGTGTGAGCTAGAGGGAGAGGTTGAGCAGGCTGGGACTCTATACCTTAGAGCGCAGGAGGATGAGGGGTGATCTTATAGAGGTGTATAAGATCATGAGAGGAATAGATCGGGTGGATGCACAGAGTCTCTTGCCCAGAGTAGGTGAATCAAGGACATAGGTTTAAGGTGAAGGGGAAAAGATTTAATAGGAATCTGAGGGGTCACTTTTTCACACAAAGGGTGGTGGGTGTATGGAACAAGCTGCCACATGAGGTAGTTGAGGCAGGAACTATCACAACATTTAAGAAACAGTTAGACAGGTACATGGACAGGACAGATTTGGACGGATATAGACCAAATGTGGGCAGGTGGGACTTGTGCAGCTGGATCATGTTGGCAGGTGTGGATAAGATGGGCCAAAGGGCCTGTTTCCACCCTGTATCACCCTATGACTCCATAACCCTTGAAACCAAGGACCTATTAATTTCCACCTTAAAAATATTCATTGAGCTGTACAAAAAGGACGGGTTGCATCTGAACCCGAGGGGAACCAATATCCTGGCGGGGAGATTTGCTAAAATAACTGCGGAGACTTTAAACTAGTACGGTTGGGGGGAGGGACTCAAACACAGATAGCTAATAGGCAGTGTGTGAGGCAGGAGGCAGAAAAGGGAAACACTCAGACCCAATATGTAGGAGAGAAAGAAGGGAAAAGAAATAAACTGAGAATAAGAAATGATGGGTCCCTTAAATGTGTATATTTTAATGCTAGGAGCATTGTAAGAAAGGTGGATAAGCTTAGAGCCTGGATTGACATCTGGAAGTATGATGTTGTGGCGATCAGTGAAACATGGTTGCAGGAGGGTTGCGATTGGCAATTAAATATTATCATATCATATCATATATATACAGCCGGAAACAGGCCTTTTCGGCCCTCCAAGTCCGTGCCGCCCAGCGATCCCCATACATTAACACTATCCTACACCCACTAGGGACAATTTTTTTTAAACATTTACCCAGCCAATTAACCTACATACCTGTACGTCTTTGTCCAGGATTTCATTGTTTCAGATGTGATAGAATCGGAGGGGCAAGAGGTGGGGGTGTTGCATTGCTTGTCAGGGAGGATATCACAGCAGTGCTTTGGCAGGACAGACTAGAAGGCTCGATTAAGGAGGCTGTTTGGGTGGAACTCAGAAATGAGAAAGGTTTAGCAACACTTATAGGGGTGTATTATAGACCGCCAAATAGGGAACGAGAATTGGAAGAGCAAATATGTAAGGAGATAGCAGATATTAGTAGTAAGCACAGAGTGGTGATTGTGGGTGATTTCAATTTTCCGTATATAGACTGGGAATCACATTCTGTTAAAGGGCTGGATGGTTTGGAGTTTGTAAAATGTGTGCAGGATAGTTTTTTGCAGCAATACGTAGAGGTGCCTACCAGAGAAGGGGCAGTGTTGGACCTCCAGTTAGGAAATGAGATGGGTCAGGTGACGGAGGTATGTGTTGAGGAGCACTTTGGGTCTAGTGATCATAATGCCATTAGTTTCAATATCATTATGGAGAAGGTCAAATCTGGACCAAGGGTTGAGATTTTGGATTGGAGAAAGGCTAATTTTGAGGAGATGAGAAAGGATTTAAAAGGAGTGAAATGGAAATTGTTGTTTTATGAAAAGGATATAATAGAGAAATGGAGGATATTTAAAGGTGAAATTTTGAGAGTACAGAGTCTTTATGTCCCTGTTCGGTGGAAAGGAAAGAATAATAATTTGAAAGAGCCGTGGTTTTCCAGGGAAATTGGACACTTGGTTCGGAAAAAGAGGGAGATATACAATAAATATAAGCGGCAGGGAGTAAATGAGGTTCTTGAGGAATATAAAGAATGTAAAAGGAATCTTAAAAAGGAAATTAGAAAAGCGAAAAAAAGATATGAGGCTGCTTTGGCAAGTAATGTAAAAGTAAACCCCAAGGGGTTCTACAGATATGTCAATAGCAAAAGGATAGTGAGGGATAAAATTGGTCCATTAGAGAGTCAGAGTGGACAGCTATGTGCTGAGCCGGAAGAAATGGGGGAGATATTAAACAATTTCTTTTCTTCGGTATTTACCGAGGAGAAGGATATTGAATTATGTGAGGTAAGCGAAACAAGTAGAGTAGTGATGGAAATTAGGAGGATTAAAGAAGAGGAGGTACGGACACTTTTGAAAAATATAAAAGTGGATAAGTCTCCAGGTCCTGATAGGATATTCCCTAGGACATTGAGGGAAGTTAGTGCAGAAATAGCAGGGGCTATGACGGAAATATTTCAAACGTCATTAGAAACAGGGATGGTGCCGGAAGATTGGCGCATTGCGCATGTTGTGCCTTTGTTTAAAAAAGGTTCTAAAAGTAAACCTAGCAATTATAGACCTATTAGTTTGACGTCTGTGGTGGGAAAATTAATGGAAAAGATACTTAGGGACAATATATATAATTATTTGGATAATCAAGGCCTGATTAGAAATAGTCAACATGGATTTGTGCCTGGAAGGTCATGTTTGACTAATCTTCTTGAATTTTTTGAAGAGGTTACCAGGGAAATTGATAAGGGCAAGGTTGTGGATGTTGTCTATATGGACTTCAGTAAGGCATTTGACAAGGTTCCACATGGAAGGTTGATTAAGAAGGTTAAATCGTTGGGTATTAATAGTGAGGTTGCAAGATGGATTCAACAATGGCTGAATGGGAGATACCAGAGGGTAACGGTTGACAATTGTATGTCAGGTTGGAGGCCAGTGTCTAGTGGAGTGCCCCAAGGATCTGTGTTGGGTCCACTGTTGTTTGTCATTTACATTAATGATCTGGATGATGGTGTGGCAAATTGGATTAGTAAATATGCAGATGATACTAAGATAGGTGGAGTAGTTGATAGTGAGGTAGATTTTCAAAGTCTACAGAGAGACTTGGGCCTTTTGGAAGGGTGGGCTGAAAGATGGCAGATGGAGTTTAATGCTGATAAGTGTGAGGTGCTGCATTTTGGTAGGACAAATCAAAATAGGACGTACAGGGTAAATGGTAGGGAATTGAGGAATGCAGTGGAACAGAGGGATCTGGGAATAACTGCATTGTTCCCTGAAGGTGGAATCTCATGTGGATAGGGTGGTGAAGAAGGCGTTTGGTATGCTTGCCTTTATAAATCAGAGCATCGAGTATAGAAGTTGGGATGTAATGTTGAAATTGTACAGGGCATTGGTGAGGCCGAATCTGGAGTATGGTGTGCAGTTCTGGTCGCCAAATTATAGGAAGGATGTCGACAAAATGGAGAGGGTACAGAGATTTACTAGAATGTTGCCTGGGTTTCAGCACTTAGGCTACAGAGAGAGGTTGAACAGGTTGGGTCTTTATTCTTTGGAGCGTAGAAGGTTGAGGGGGGACTTGATAGAGGTTTTTAAAATTTTGAGAGGGACGGACAGAGTTGACGTGGGTAGGCTTTTCCCTTTGAGAGTGGGGAAGATTCCAACAAGGGGACATAGCTTCAGAATTGAGGGACAAAGGTTTAGGGGTAACATGAAGGGGAACTTCTTTACTCAGAGGGTTGTGGCTGTATGGAATGGGCTTCCGGTGGAAGTGGTGGAGGCTGGCTCGATTTTATTATTTAAGAGTAAATTGGATAGGTATATGGATAAGAGGGGATTAGAGGGTTATGGTCTGAGTGCAGGTAGATGAGACTAGGTCAGGGAGAATGGTCGGCGTGGACTGGTAGGGCCGGACGGGCCTGTTTCCATGCTGTAGTTGTTATATGTTATATGTTATATGTTATATGTTATATGAGTTGGCCTCCACAACAATGTGGCAATGAATCCCACAGATTCACCACCCTGATTACATTTCCTTTAATCATGACAAAGCAGTGAGATCGGGCCATGTGTAAACCTATTTAATTGTGCATTTGCCTCAGTGTAACAATAAAGAAATGTGTCACATAACCTGATGATGGTGGTGTGTGGTCTGAGGGACTGTGTCTTTGGTGGAGTGTTTGTGGTTTGAGGGACTGTGTCTTTGGTGGAGTGTTTGTGGTCTGAGGGACTGTGTCTTTGGTGGAGTGTTTGTGGTCTGAGGGACTGTGTCTTTGGTGGAGTGTTTGTGGTCTGAGGGACTGTGTCTTTGGTGGAGTGTTTGTGGTCTGAGGGGCTGTGTCTTTGGTGGAGTGTTTGTGGTCTGAGGGACGGTCTCTTTGTGCTTCTCTCCACAGCGGCTCTATTATAATCTAGGAGCCACAATCCTCTATTTAACTGCCTTCATCACAAACGCGTCGTCAATCGACCCGACGTCCATTCGCGGGACCTATCAATACAATAACAGAGCAGCTAGTGCGGTGAGTGTTTAAACATCGATTTTAAAGGGAATTGTATATTAAGAATTGTATCATTAAAATGGTTGATGTTTTAAAAAAAAAGCTTAATATACTGAGAAATGTTTTGCCAATTGCATGAACATTCCAGACGCATAAACACTGGATAAACACGAGTTTACGTGAGGAGTATTTGAAATCGTCGGAGACCACTTCAACAAACCAGTGATCTTGGACCAAACTATGGACCCAAGTCCACAAAGTCCAAGTGGTCAGTTTTACTGCCTGAAAGAGTGTAGGAAGGAACTGCAGATGTTGGTTTAATAACAATGATAGATACAAAATGTTGGAGTAACTCAGTGGGTCAGGCAGCATCTCTGGAGAAAAAGAATAGGTGACGTTTTGGGTCGAGACCCTTCTGCCTAAAAGCTGCATATCTGCAGTTTCAATATGGGGGGGAAAAAACCCTAAGAGTTTGTTGTTAACTGATTTGCTTCTCCACCCCCCCCCCCCCAGTTCTTTGCAGGTGTGGTGATGATTGCGTACGGACTAAGCACACTCCTTGCCTTCCGATCTCTGCATGGGGGCCTGGACAATGCGGCAACAAGCCAGGCGACTGGTCATAACTCAGTGTAGTCCGGCTTGGGGAAGCATTCCTCCACCTTCCTTCAAAAGCACAAAGCCAACGTGTTGTTTCTCTTCCTGAAGCACTCTCCACTCCAGCTACACCTGGATCTTGGTTACCGGTTGTAAATACTCTGCTGCTGCCAAGAACAAAGAAAATGGTTTTTAAATTTGATGCTCCTTTCACTCTTCTCTTTTGGAAATACTGAAACATTTCTCAGTTTGATGTATTTCCCACATAATATTTAAATGTTATCTTTGTGAAAAGTTGCGTTTTCACAAAGTCCACCTGCACTTGAAGCACTTGCTGCGAGAACTGTGTTGAGCACGGTTTGTAAGTGTGTTCCAGAATGGTTACAGATTGTAGAGTGCTCAACTTACTGGTAAAAAGCTCCAGACATAATTGATACTGTGCTAGTTGGTGGGTGGTCGTGTAGCGTGAACTCTAGTTTGACTTATTTATGTCCCACAATTTGCCTGCAAGTTTTCGCTGAAAAATGCCCCTCCTGCATCAACACCTTTTGTACATAGTGGGATGGGATTGAAACTTGAGACTGTTTTCCAGATTGGATGGTCACAATTATCATTTTAAAAGTTAATGGCACAGTTTGATCATATCCATAATTCCAGCACTGCAGGTTGGAAGTGAAGACGAGGGAGATGTGTACACAATGGAGTGCACAAGGTGGGATTTGGGTTAGGGTGGGATTTGGAGTTCAAGTTGCCGAGGGGCATGGAACTCGGTGTGCGTTACCTGGGGGACAGGTGCCATGTCACCCAGGAAACTTCAACAATGGTGGGAATTAAATGTCATGGCACTTGTGAATCTTTATATATTTTTTGCAAGGTGTTTCCCAGATGTATAATGTTAGAGCAAAATAAACACTGAAGCATTGATGGTGGTGATGTTGATCAAATGATGGGCCGAGTGAGTGTCTGGACATGGGAAGAGCAGTGAAGGAGGAGATGGGGTTCGAGGGGAAATTCCAGAGCACGGGATCTTGGCGGTTGAATATATATCACCAAAAGGGGAAGGGGATGACGAAGAAGGCAGAGGAATCATGAGAGTCCAAGGCACCTTGTGTGCTTCCAGAGGTTTTGAGAGAGCTCGAGACCCAACAGTGCCAGAGTTGTGGGAGAACAAGGAATGTTGATCACGAATTAAATAAATTCCCCCCTTGTGCCTTTACTAACAATTAACGATTGGTGTTAAAATGGTTTTCCATTTTCCAGGAAAATAAACTTGGGGGATTACAATGGTGATCTTTCAGAGTGAACTTTCTCCAAATTTTAATTTTGCTTATTGGAAGTGTAAATAAGAGCCATTTTTACCTGAATACAAAACTGAAAATATCAAAGGAGATGCTGTGGATTTTCAAATGGTAGAGATTGGCACTTTTGGGCATTTTTTTACAATAAACAACATACAATGTTGTGTGTTCCTGGCATGCTGGCTGCATCGTGTTTCTGTTGCTGCACTAAATATTTTTAATGGTTACGCATCATAAATGAACCCTCATGGTTTTGGTGGTCAAATGATTAAAACTGGAATATTTAAAATGAAATAAAAAATACATGGTACTGTGATATTTTATAATAAATAAAATTGAAATATATTTATATAAAGACTTTTATCTGTTAACACTGAATTTAAAAAAAGAATGATCTGTACCAATCTTCTAATAAATGGAATTAGACACTGACCTATGCTTGTGTTTGTTCATACTGAGCAGTGCTGAAGCAAGCTGAGTTTGCGAGTTTTGCCTTGTTTATATTCAACTGAAGGCAGCTTGTGTTAAGGGCTGCCATCTCACTGGGAGTTCCTTAATCACACAATTTAAACAAATCAGAATCGGTCAAGCTTGGTTCCATTATCATCCAGGGAATGCAGCATCGACTGATCATGAATGTGATGCTTGGCTAAATGATGGTGTCAGTTCCTTGGGTGTTGATGGAGCTGCACTTGGCTTGGAAAATTGAGAGTTTTCTGTCACCATCGTGATAAAATGTTTCCAATGTTTATGAATATAGATGGTAGAAAAGATGCCTATACCATTGAGCTTGCTTCCTTAGGTGCAGAGAAGATTTAGGAGGATGTTGCCAGGACCTGAGAGCCTGAGCTCTAGTGGCAGGTTGATCAGGCTTGGAGTCTATTCATTGGAGCGCAAGAGGATGAGGGGTGAGCTTACAGGGGTGTACAAAATCATGTGAGGAATTGATCGAGTTAATGTGCTGTCTCTTACCCAGAGTAGGGGAATCGAGAACCA
Organism: Rhinoraja longicauda; assembly: GCF_053455715.1. Classification (NCBI taxonomy): domain Eukaryota; kingdom Metazoa; phylum Chordata; class Chondrichthyes; order Rajiformes; family Arhynchobatidae; genus Rhinoraja; species Rhinoraja longicauda. The sequence goes on along the minus strand of NC_135958.1, from coordinate 396,484 downwards.
GAGGACATGGGTTTAAAGTGAGGGGGGAAGATTTAATGTGAATCTGAGGGGTAACATTTTTTACACAAAGGGTGGTGGGTGTACGGAACGAGCTGCTTGAGTAGTTGAGGCACGTACTATCGTAACATTTAGACAGATACATGGATCGGATGGGTTTAGAGGGATATGGACTGAACACAGGCAGGTGGGACTAGTGTAGATGGGACGTTATGGTCGGTGTGGACTGGCTATGTGACTCCATGATTCTATTTATAAACAGGGGCATCACTGGCAAGACCAGGATTTTTTGTTGTCACGAAATGATCATAGAAGGTGAAGATGAGGTGCAGCCCTCGTGTTGAAGGGAAGTGTTGCTGGGCAGAGAGTTCCAGGATATAGATCCAGCAATGATGAAGAAATAGCAAAATAATTCCAGGTCAGGATAATGTGATTTTGGGGAGCAGGGTGGGGGGGGGGGGGGGGGCTACAAATGCAGGTATTCCCTGGTATCTACTGCCCATGGCATCTTTACTGATGTAAAGGAGGTGCTACCAGCTTTGTGGAGTCATTGTAATGCATTTTGCAGACGGCAGATTGCAGCCATGGTTGAAGGAATGAAATTAAGATTGGTGAATGGTGCATCAATCAGGTTTAATAGGCACAAAATGCTGGAGTAACTCAGCGGGTCAGGCAGCATCTCTGGAGAAAAGGAATGGGTGACGTTTCACAGAGTGCTGGAGTAACTCAGCGGGCCAGGCAGCATCTCTGGAGAAAAGGAATAGGTGATGTTTCGGGTCAAGACCTTTATTCATACTGAGAGGGAGGGGAGAGGGAATCTAGAAGAATGAAAAGGTACAGAACAAAATGACTGAAGAAGGGTCTCAAGCTAAAACGTTACCTATTCCTTTTCTCCGGAGATGTTGCCCGACCCACTGAGTTACTCCAATGTAATGTTATTGGTTGTCTTGGGTGACTGGACTTTCTCATTTGCTGGTACTTGGGTGAATTTCTTTTGCCACTTCGTGTTTGTCTTAATTTAGCAAAAACTAACTAAGCAGGCATGGGGTGCTTCACTTTGTTCAGTTTCATTCATTGTTTAAGTGTCAGCCACCATCCCCACTTCTCATCTTATGATGGAAGGAAAGTAATTGGTAAAACAGCTGAAAACGGTTGGACCTACGACACGATAAACTTTATTCATCACCGGAGGGAAATTGGTCTGCCAACAGTCACAACACACAAGGTACACGAAAACTTGAAACTAAAAGTGAAAAAAAAGACAATGGCCTGTTGGCTGGCTGGCTGCCATGTGTACAGCGCCTAAACCCCAACCCCAAAGACAATGGTCTGTTGGCTGGCTGGCTGCCATGTGTACAGCGCCTAAACCCCAACCCCAAAGACAATGGCCTGTTGGCTGGCTGGCTGCCATGTGTACAGCGCCTAAACCCCAACCCCAAAGACAATGGCCTGTTGGCTGGCTGGCTGCCATGTGTACAGCGCCTAAACCCCAACCCCAAAGACAATGGCCTGTTGGCTGGCTGGCTGCCATGTGTACAGCGCCTAAACCCCAACTAACAAACAGACGCTGTCTTGTCCCTGGGCTTGTCGCTCTTTGCCTCTGAAATTCAACCAGGGCTGATGATGTCCAAAGCAAGTAGCAATGACCAAGGTCCAACTAAGAATTGGTGAGTAGCTTAATGGCAAGTGCCACATGATAGTGTGGTCTAGAACATATTCTATTAATTGAGTCGATTGCACAGTAATTAGCTAGATTTGATTTTGTCCTTTATTTTTGTGGCCAGGATATACCTTGATGGCCAGGACATACCTTGATGGCCAGGACATACCTTGATGGCCAGGACATACCTTGATGGCCAGGACATTCCTTGATGGCCAGGACATGCCTTGATGGCCAGGACATGCCGTGATGGCCAGGACATGCCTTGATGGCCAGGACATGCCTTGATGGCCAGGATATACCTTGGTGGCTCTCACATTCACATTGATGGATCTCCCCACCTTTGCAGGTACAGTGGAATGCTTGGGCTGCCACCATGCTGACATACATCATTACAATTTAGTTGGGTACCTGCTCTGGTTTGGTTTGGTTTAGAGGTGCAGTGTGGAAGCTGGCCCTTTGGCCCACTGAGCCTGTGCCGACCCACCATCACCCGTATACTAGTTTATCCTACACACTAGGGACAATTTACAGAAGCCAATTAACCTACAAACCTGCACATCTTGGAATGTGGGAGGAAATGGTTGCACCTGGAGAAAACCCATGTAGTTACAGGGAATGAAAAAACTCCACACAGGCGTACATGGTTTATATGGTTTAGCTTCATGTTATGAATTTAGACAGGAGCATCAAGGTTTGTCTCAAAGTTTAAAAAAAATCCAGCACAATAATGTTTTGGGAAGGTAACTGGCAGATCTCAATGTGCTGGATCAAAGCAAACAAATCTGAATCCCTTACTCTAAATAAACTGAACGACGTGTTGCTTTGAAAGTAGAAGACTTTATTTGCCCTGATTTTTTTTTTACCAAGTAAATCACAGAGTACTGTAGAAACTAGGGACTGCAGATGTTGGTTTACAAAACATAGACAGAGTGCTGGAGTAACTCAGTGGGTCAGGCAATATCCTTGGAGAATATGGATAGGTGACGTTTCAGGTCAGGACCCTTCTTCAGAAGGGAAATGTCACCTATATTCTCCAAAGATGCTGCCTAACCACCGAGTTACCTCAGCACTCTGACTTTGTCAGTGTACTGTATTTAGTTTTGGTCTCCTTATTTAAGGAAAGATTTGCTTCCAAGGCCACGCAGAAAAGATTGGGGAAAGCTGGAAAAAGGTGAGGGGAAAGCCTGGCAAGTGATAGGTGGATTCATGTGAGGGGATGAGTGGAGTAAATGGCAAAGGCTGAGGAGAAAAGAAGATAAAAGGGTGTCTGGTAAGGGAAGAAGGAATGACATGTAAAGCTGGTGGGAGGAGACGGGGAAGGGGGATGGAAAGGGAAATATAGGACTCGGGAATGGGAAACTATGGAGATGGAGAAAGAAGGGTCATAAAGATAGTGGGAGAAATGTGTTTACACTGAGTAGTTGGGGGGGTGGGGGGGGGATTACTTGAAATTGGAGAATTCAATGTTTATACAGTTGGGTTGCAGGTGGAATGATTCTAATAGTTCTGCATTTTTAATGTCTCATTGTTTATCACTTAGCAAAATGTATGGAGAAGTGGCTTACTTACAATGCTGATCTATGCTTTTATACACATGTGTGCATGTTTTCCAAATTAAAAATGTCAGTTATTAATTTTAGTTAGTGTGAGTTTTCCAATTGGTTGCATCAGTAAAGTATGTTGCGCTGAATGGCCTGTTTCCATGGTGGCTGACTCTTATTTCACTAAAGATTTTGCCAGAAGAGAATAGTTGGTCTAATCAGTGCATTTCTTACATTTATCGTAACAATCGTTACGATGCTGGTGAGGCTCGGACTGGTTCAGAGAGATCACCACTTGTCTAGCAGCCCTCGTACATAAAACACCCTGGGCGATGGAAGTGAAGCCCGGTGTATTCTTTGACCAGCAGTGACTCGTTGACTCTGAGCTCTCTGTTCCTCTATGTTAACACTTCATTTTTTTCTGAACAGCTGCATTTTCAGTTAAGGGAAAATTAAGAGGAAAAAACCCAGATTTATAAGATACAAATTGCAGCCGGGCTTCTGTATTGCAATTATTTTGATGTTGTTGGACCTGCAACTTAAGGCTCATTAGTCTTGTACTCTTAGGAAATAAAACCATTAGTGTTACAAAAGTGCATTTCAGCAATCATTTATTCAAAATGTATCCAAATAAAAATATGTACAAATATGAAAGACAAAGTAAGCACATTCATAACCCACAGTGAAACAAGAGCTAAACGGACAAATTCACTTTTCACGTATAAAAGCCATAATACTCTTCACTTTTCTCAACAAAATCTTCGTTCTTACACTTTGAACTGAGCAACACAAAGGCTAAGTTTGCATCTATTAACTGGATTAAAAGTCAATAATATTGGCCACATAACCACAGATGAACGGGGATGAAGTAGTACTGGGTGTCTTAACTGATATTTTACAAAACATTTTAACCAAATCCAAATGCTATTCAATTCTCTAAGATGCCAAAGACCATGGATACTTAATTTGATATGTGTGTAGGAAGGAACTGCAGATGCTGGTTTACACTGAAGATAGACACAAAATGCTGGAGTAACTCAGCGGGACAGGCAGCATCTCTGGATACAAGGAATGGGTGACGTTTCGGGTCGAGACTCTTCTTCAGACTGTTTCGGCCTGAACCGTCACCCATTCCTTCTATCCAGAGATGCTGCTATCCAGCTGAATTACTCCAGCATTTTGTGTCTATCTTTGATATTATGTTAGTTGTATGCACTATGTTACTAAGGCAAAATGTATTTTGTTAAATTATTACACTGAAATTCTTTTTTTCAGCACGGGAAATATTGGAGTGTTAGAACAAGCTTGGGTATAATTTGAATTTAAGCACAGGAGGTACCATAACCTCATAACCTGATTTAATGTTGCCGATGCTTCAAGGTTCCAATTGGCTCTGGGCAGAAGAGCACCACAGCTCCAGGGTCCTGGGTTCAATGCTAATCTTGTCCCCATTTAGTTGCTCCCATTTCTTCCTATATACCAAGCCATGCTGGTAGCTTAATTAGATTGTAGTGTCTGTTAGGAACAAAAAAATCAAGAGAATTGATGGGCATGTGTGACACTGAAAATAAGTTTCAGGGCGAAAGGAAAATGAGGAGGCATTGGGCCAATGGGATGACTTCCCCTGGGAGCTGGAAAGATTCTGCAATGACTTGCTCGCTCGGTTCCCAAAAACAAGACAAGAATAGTTTACAGTGAGGGAAGCTACATTCAAATCAACAAATTCAATGAAGTCTAGAGTTAATTTTCCTAAAAGGTAATGGCATCTGCTTCCAGTTATAATGTTTATGAGGCTCCTAAAAACTCTCGACAACTGACCTAAAATAACATGTTGACTGTATTCTACATTGACTGTATCCTACATTGTTACCTTGAATTTTTGGAGAAGTTGGATCCTGCAAAGAGTGTCGCAGACGTTTGAGCTTTAGATTATGTCTGTAGAACCTTCCCAAGAGAATATTGTAACATTTCAAACTGTTTCATCGTGTCTGGAATATGTGACTGTACAGGAATAAATGCAGAACTCCACAGATATACAGCAACACTATTGGAAAGGTGGAATATTATTTGAAGCTGGAGACAAGGAAGAGGATTTTGATAAGGATGTCACTATGAGATCTCCACTAAAGTCAAGGCCGAGCCCTTCCTTTTCCTGAAAAGGGAAGATTTAACATCAGGGAGTCAATATTTTAACTCTCATTAAACCTGACATCACTGGTTTCATATGACATACTTAACATACTAACAAATCAGCTTTGGTTTAACCTGTCATCTTGCCGATACAATACAATAATCAGTTGCTTGGCTCCATTCCTGCCTCCACCCCTAAACCCCACAAAAAGGCACCCGGGATTCCTTTAACGGTTCCCACTTTTTGAATTAAGGAGCAAGAGTTTTTCCCTTCAACAGGTAGGGTGCGAAGAAATTCTTCAGAGTATTTTTTTATAGGCTATCTGTTGGTAGGGGTAAAAATATATAATGAGACTAAACATTAAAGTTTCTTTGAGAACATTTTGTGGACATTATAAGAAAGTCTGATCCCAAGAATGGCAGGACTTTCATATGAAGAAAGATTGGATAGACTAGGCTTATACTCGCTGGAATTTAGAAGACTGAGGGGGGATCTTATTGAAACATATAAAATTCTTAAGGGGTTGGAGAGGCTAGATGCGGGAAGATTGTTCCCGATGTTGGGGAAGTCCAGAAACAGGGGTCACAGCTTAAGGATAAGGGGGAAGTCTTCTAGGACCGAGATGAGAAAACATTTCTTCACACAGAGAGTGGTGAGTCTATGGAATTCTCTGCCACAGAAGGTAGTTGAGGCCAGTTCATTGGCTATATTTAAGAGGGAGTTAGATGTGGCCCTTGTGGCTAAAGGGATCAGGGGGTATGGAGGGAAGGCAGGTACAGGTTACTGAGCTGGATGATCAGCCATGATCATATTGAATGGCGGTGCAGGCTCGAAGGGCCGAATGGCCTACTCCTGCACCTATTTTCTATGTTTCTGACTATTTTATGTTATCGTCAACTTGATGGTCAATGAAGGTCAACTGGAGTGCAACGTGAGCCTTGGTAAACCAGGTCAACTGTACAACTGTAGCACAACATGAGCCTCGGTAAACCAGGTCAACCGAGTCTTGGTAAACCAATCTCTGGTGCCTGTTTTATTCTCTCAGGACAAGAACTCAAATACCCTTTGGGCTTATATGAAGCTGATTATGAGGCCATGTCGATCCCTTCTAACCAGCAAACATCAAATCCAATGCCCATTCCTTCTCTCCTGAGATGCTGCCTGACCTGCTGAGTTACTCCAGCATTTTGTGAATAAATCGCTGTATTATTGCACTCCATATCAAACAGCACTACGTACCATTCTGTAGTCAAGGAACATTTCTTTGAAAGCCAGGAAATCTGTGAAGGTCAGCAACATGTCAAATATATCTCCAGATATCTCGTCTTTATGTTGCCTGCAATAAACCACAATGGCATCATTGATATATTTGACGAGATCTTCAAGGGTAAATTATATTCATTTATCAACTCAAATATTTCAATCTTAGACACTGTCCACCTTCTGAAATCTTTTCCAAAAGAAGTGGCAAAGGCTCACGAAATAGTGAGGGAGGATTTCAAGTTAGGTACAAATTACGTGCAGTATTGGTAAAATCAAGAATAGGATGGTCTCGCGGCTAGAACCTCTTTCAGGTGGGCAGGAAATATATGGGCGAATTGTGGATGGTCAATCAACAATTGGCAATTTAATTTTGTAGATTTTGTATTTGCAGGTAGAAATTATGAACGATTTTCCTGCTCACTTGAGAACCAGATGAAATGCGAAAAACTGGGATGAGCATGCTAGCTTTATACAACTACTTGATCCAATGTGAAAATTGGAACAGAGACTCCACTACATATTTAAAAACTTGCTGGATTATTTTGGATGGGAGTTTTGGGCAGCCACTTAAAAACTGAATTGGTTGGTAAAATGAGAGCTGAATGATTTTCACGCAGGAAATAATAAGCATCGGAAATCTCATTGATAATGTTCCTTCAGTGTTTACAGTCACAGCATCTCTCATCAGCAAATGTAAGGAGGCAGCTAAAGAGAAAGCAAAGATTAAAAAACTTCCATGAACCAACAAGGTCGATTGGAAGATCGGGAATTTTCATCTGAAAAGTCTGTTCAAGAGTCTGGTAGCAGTGGAAAGTCATCGATCTTGCTGGGGCAATTCATAAGCCTACTCTTCCCCTTTCAAAAGGACGTGACAAATTAGTTGCTAATTTCTTTGTATATTGGCATCTTGAAGTCTCTGAGGCAGCAATGTAGATTTGTGCGATCAAGCAACTGTGATTGAGCCACCAGTTCTTTTCTTGAATGCTGGGGAATCCGCCTTTTTAAGCGGCACAGTGGCGCAGTTGGTAGAGCTACTGTGTCACAGTGCTAGAGTCCCGGGTTCCATTCTGACCTTGGGTGCTGTCTGTGTGGAGTTTGCATGTCCTCCCTTTGACTGTGTGGGTTTCCTCTGGGTGCTCCGGATTCCTCCCACATCCCAAAGACGTGAGGGTTTGAACACTGATTGGCCTCTGTAAATTATCTCTGGTATGTAGAGTCAATGAGAAAATGAGATAATATAGAACTAAGTGGTGACCAGTGGTCGGCATCAACATGGGGACTGAAGGTCCCGTTTCCATGCTATGTCTAAAACTAAACAAACTAAGATTCAACTACACAGCTCTCACATTTGCATCCAGTTTATTACCAAAGTGTAGGTTAAAAGAGAGATTCCAAACTGAAGGTTTTTGGTCAACTGCACATTTTAAATCCTGGTATTTCAACAAAAACAAGGATTTTCACTATTTATAGCCGTGATCTTTCAAAAAAGCAAAAAATGAAATGGTTTCACAATTCCTCCCTGCAGTTTACAGCACCATCTTGTGATGATATTTTAAACAGCACCTAGTCACTTCCATAATAAGGGCAAGCTTAGTCCTGGTTTCCTGGGAAATGCTGACAGTGTTTAAGATAGAGTGCCCCAATTCCCACACATTCTTTACAACTGTGATTCAGCTATTGGTCCTTCTCTTCACTGCTGGGAGATCCACCTGTGGACTTGGTATGGGAATAGCATCTCCATTGTTTTTAAGAGGAGTAAGGCATTTAAGTTAGTCACACAGAAGAATTTTCATTTAAGTATTAAGCTTTTTTACTTATTAATTTCTAATTATTTAGCACATTTTACATTTGTGATAATTTAAGTCTTTCTGCTCAGGGCAAAGCCTGGCAAGTAACAGGTGGATGGACGCAAAAAGCTGGAGTAACAGCAGGACAGGCAGCATCTCTGGAGAGAAGGAATGGGTGACGTTTTGAGTCGAGACCCTTCTTCAGACTGGTTGGGGATAAGGGAAAAGAGAGATATAGATGGTGATGTGCAGAGATAAAGAATAATGAATGAAAGAAATGCAAAAAACATCAACTTCACCGGCAATTTTCATCCTGCACTCAAATGTACTTGGACCATCTCCGACACCTCCCTCCCCTTCCTTGAGTCACAGTCTCCATCACAGGAAATAGCCTTGACTGACGTCTTTTACAAACTCACTGACTCCCACAACTATCTTAACTACACTTCTTCCCACCCTGCCTCCTGCAAAGACTATCCCCTACTCCCAATTCCTCCGTCTACGCCACATCAGCGCCCAGGATGAGGTGTTCCATACTACAACATCCAAGATGTCCTCATTCTTTAGAGAACGTGGGTTCCCCTCTCCCATCATAGATGAGACCCTCACTCGTGTCCCCTTGGTACCCCGCAGCTCCGCCCTTGCTCCCCCTCCCCCTAGTCGCAACCGAGACAGAGTCCCCCTAGTCCTCACCTTCCACCTCCTCAGTCGTCACATACAATGCATAATCCTCCGAAATTTCCACCGCCTCCAAAGGGATCCCACCGCTAGCCACACTTTCCCATCTCCACTCCTTTCCACCTTCCGCAGAGACCGGTCCCTCCACAACTACCTGGAATTCTCTGCCTCAGAAGGTAGTGGAGGCCAATTCTCTGAATGCATTCAAGAGAGAGCTAGATAGAGCTCTTAAGGATAGCGGAGTCAGGGGGTATGGGGAGAAGGCAGGAACGGGGTACTGATTGAGAATGATCAGCCATGATCACAATGAATGGCGGTGCTGGCTCGAAGGGCCGAATGGCCTCCTCCTGCACCTATTCTCTATTGTCTAACTCATCCCTTCCCCCCAAACCACCCCCTCCCCAGGTACCTTCCCCTGCAACCGCAGAAGATGCAACACCTGTCGCTAAACCTCTTCCCTTGACTCTGTCCAGGGACCCCGACAGTCCTTTCAGGTGAGGCAGAGGTTCACTTGCACCTCCTCCAACCTCATCTACTGTATCCGTTGTTCATGATGTGGATTCTTATGTATCGGCGAGACCAGACGCAGACTAGGCGTTCGTTTCGCGAAACACGAAAGGCGATAGGCAGGTGCTTGGACAAAGGCCAGAGAGGGAGGTGCAAGGCAAAATGTTTGGAGTTGTAAATTGTAAAGCTAGAGGATGAAAGTAGGTGGAGGGGAGGGGAGAATTCAGGTGGGGCTTAGTGGAGAGATTAAGGTAACTAAGATTGGAGAATTCACTGTTCATACCATTGCGTTGTCAGCTAATCAAGCAAAGCATGAGGCACTGCTCCTCCAGTGTAGGTGGCCTTATTCTGGGAAGGGAAGCAGCCTAGGACAGAAGGGTCAGTATGGGAATGGGCAGAGGAGGCAGCAATGAAGGAGATGCAGGATAGAAGGATGTGATTGGTGAAAGCTAAATTTGATAAAGATGCCCTATTGTCCCTTTAGGCACACTAAATCAAAGACGTTTGAGGCCAAAAAGGCCGGTATTGTGGTTGATGCTGCTCTTTGCATTTCTCTCGGAGCTGGCATGCCTTTGTGCCCTTCATGGATGGTCCACTCTGTATTACTAGAAGCAACACTTTCCTCATGCTTGAGGAGTCTCTGGTAACAACGTTCCTGTAGCAGATAGCAGGAAGGCACCCTCTGTAAGGTTTGTAATCCAATTGTTTTCTTCCTCGAAGATGACCATAATTATAGTGTGGACCCCCTCACATACTCTTTCTAGACTTTTGAATGTGTGAAATCAATGGATTTATAAAATCATCATAGTTCACCATAGTTCATGGAGTCAATGTGATCCTGGTTGACGTTTTTGCTTATTACTTAACTTACTGTAATGATGTTGAAAATGTAGCCATATTGAAGGCTGGAATCCTCTCTATTAACTGCTGTTCAATGTACTTCTCTAATAAATTAACCTAGGCAAAAAAAAGTCAGCATTAATTACAATTTATAGGAGTAAAATCTTTTAAATACTTTATATAATGTGGGTGGGAAAACGACAACATGCCACTGCAGTTTCAGGCTCCACTACAACACTAAATAAAGCTGAATAACATCCATATTGTTTTGTTGTGACACACTTGTCAAGCAGAGTTTCACTGTACCTTAATTGGTACACGTGACAATACAATACCCTTTCAAGTATGCAAGAAATCATTGATCAGCACTCCTCCACAAATATGGAATAAGAAATATCTATTTTACTCTGAAAAACAGAAATAATGCATAAAGGTAGCCCTGTATTACTGCTAACACCCATGGTCAGCCATGACCGAGGGGGCCTAAGATTACTGCTAACAGTTAGTTAGGCTTCGAAGTAATGTTTGTTGTGGAACTAATTTTATTCATATTTCATAGAATCAGAGATGTGCACCTTGTCCATGCAAACAGTGAGGCCCATCTGCAACATTCCTCCACTCCCATCCAAGTAGCAAGTTTCAGTTTTAAACTGCCTGTTACCAACTTAGCTTTATTGTGGTACTTATTTCATAACAATGTTTGATGTTTACAAGAATGTTTCACAAAATTATACTTGTAACCAGTGTCAGCACAAAAATTGTAAAACTGCTTCGGTGCTAAGGATACATAAAAAGAAATAAAAAGGCAGAGACTCACATATTCTTGGAAAATTGAAGTGTAACTAAGTTTGTTTTCTTCAGTATTCTCAAACTCTAAGTAGTATTTGTCCATAAAATGTCGCTGTAGCATCTGAAATTCTTCATCTGAAGGATGAAGATTAAGAAATTAGAGATCACTTTTTGCAGCATTTAACATTTGTCATTTATCAATTACATTGGATAAAATGCACTGTCTTTACTTCAAAAAATTCTATGTCTTTGTTCAAAGGGTCAACATTTAAAGCTAGTGGAGAATGAACAGCATCAGGAAATCAGTACATTTTCCATTTACTTGAAAATCCAAAAGATGCTAATTCTGTAACAAGCATATAAGACAGGTAACTTAATAAGTCAGATTAACAATTAATGTGCACCATGCTGTTTGGATCGGGAGTGTTGAATACTGAATTCAATGTCAAATTGAAAAACATGAATAGAGTTAAGATAGGCAGAGAGAAAAATAAAAAAGGAAAAATAAATTCCCTTTCACCACAATATTTAAATGCAGCAGCCTTGCAGCGTTCATTGGTTTTGAACAGCGAGTCGTTTAGCTATTGCACAGCTTTGGACAGCGTTTCTAATTCACAAAATAAACAGAAAATTAGCCTTCCAATTGTTACTTTTTGTTCTATTTCTGCTGGGAAGGCAGATGCCCCTTCCAGGCCCGCATTTATTGTCCATTCCTCATTGTGCTTTAGTCAGTGATGACAGGGGTTACCATCCATCCAACTTATGATAGATGATGGAGCGGCTTTGACGTTGTCCTGCTTGGAGAGGGAAATGTTTCATCTGCGGTTGCATTTCCTGCTGTGACTGACTAGGCCTCTCCTTGACAGGCAGACCCACAGCATCCACAGGTGGAGTTGTCTCTGGCTGTGGTCTCTGGTCATTGGATTCACAATTGCCCTTTAATAAGCGATGACAAATACCTTAAATCACGTCCACGGTGGTGCCGGAGAGATAATTTGAGACTTCTGACCCAGAGAGGATGAAAGGAAGCAATATATTTGTAAATCAGGTTACTGAGCCACTTGAAGAGGGGCTTGCAGATTTAGGAGATGCTGCAGTGTACTTGTAGATAGTACACAATGCATAATGTTGCTGCCTTTGTGGTGGAACACAGTAAATGCTGAAGGTGATGGATGGGTGGAATAATGTGTGGTAAATAAAAATGACATGGCTACAAATGACGACACCAAGACTCCAACAATAAAACAGATTATTACAAATGTTCAGAGTGACATAAAACATCATAGTAATTTGTAGTAAATAGGCGTAAAATTGTTGGTGTCTTCAAATCAAAGTTTAGAAAGAGGGATTTGGATGGTTGAAACGGACTCCTATAATATTGTCTCCACCTACCCATAATAATATCTTCTATGTGCCCAATGACTGTATCAAACTCAGCATCAACATCAGACGAACTGGAAAAGAGATTACAAAAAGCTGAATAGTAATTCATACATACTTATACAATGCTGCAGTTTCTTAGAACATATATATCCAATTTTCAGAAATAGGGAGGGAATAAATCATCTTTGTGTTGATTGGTAATGCGCCTTCTCTGGCCCAGGCAAGTTAATGGAGGATATTTCTGTGATGTTTTCTGAAATCCTTGAACTCCTGGCTGTTTGAAACATATAGTCCCTGCATGGCTGGAAGTAGTTTGAGCAAATTGAACACGTTTCATTTCATTCATCCTGTTTTTTAAATTAACTGACTGAAGCCTGTCATTTTCTGGTCCTACAAAACTTATTCCTTAGAAAAGAGAGAGGTGCAATCCGATAATGATTATGTTTTGGAACTTCCACTTTAGAAAACTCAACACCATGTTCTGTTGGCATTTTCTTACAACTCCCCTTGAACTATTTCTATATACACATCATTTCTGAAAACTCTCTTGGTCTGTTTATTACATTGAAACTTCACCCAATACAACCAATTCTGTTACATCCTTCTCTGTGCTCCCAAACACCAACTGGCCCTTTCCCAGTGTTCTTGCAAAACTCCCTTCATGTTCTCCTAGACCTTTGCGTTCCTGAATACTTCCACATCAAATGAACCATACACCCACATTTTAGGATTACCTTCTAATTTTGCTATATGAATTTACTGAATTCTTAAAAAATTGGTGCATAGTTATTGTTTTGCATTTATACTGTATCTTAAAAAATAAACGTAGGATAAATCAATGTCAAATAATTTGTAGTAATTTCATATCAAAATTATACGATTGCAAAGGATAAGAGCATTAACAGTAAAGCACAATTTGACATACACTCAAGGTGGATCATATAATCATACAGGAGATCTTATTCTATCTTCTTGAAAAAGCCGTACAGATATTTCCAGTTTCACTCTCTTGGCCCTGCAAATCTTTTTTGAAATGTATTAACAACATTTACTTTCAACAACACCAGTTATTCTCAACTCTCCCAGTTAACTGAAATCTCCACCTCAAAAACAATTATTGTGAACATCCTTTTAACGACCATGCCACATTTCCTAAAAGGTGATGCCCAAAAATGGACACAATACTCCAGACGGACTCAGGAAAGAAATTCAACTTCCTTGCTTTTGCAGCCTGTTCTGCTATTTGGAAAGGGAAGCGTCATGTCTGTATTTATAATGCTTTTAACTTATCGTACCATCTTCATACACGCAACCTGTTCCTGCCTGCCAGCATCTTTGTTTCTGAACTCTCTTCAAAATTATATAGTGTAATCAGAACAGTGTAATGAACATCTAATAACCATTCTTGACTACTGTTAAGTAAAAAACATTTAAAATATTTAGAATCTAGGACTCAGTTTGTCCAGTGATTACCAGAATCTTACTTACATAGATGTGGCAAGATTTTCAACTTCTGAATCTTCCATTTCTACAACTCGATCTCCAGTACCAAAAAGAACTATAGGAACAAAAGAAATGTCAGGCTGCCACCCTCTCATTTCTTGCACATTTACAGGTGAACAAAAGACCCAGATGGTGTAAGGACAGAAAAAGTTATATCCATCTGCCAGGACATGCAAACTTTACTATAGCCACGGTAGCAGATTAGATAGGAATTAACAGCAGGTAATCTGTTTAAATACTGCAAAACGACGAGTGGACAAATCATCAGCATTCCAAATAGAAACATAAACCATCCAGACCATTAAACCGAGCAGATAATGTACATATACATTTATCTCTTAATACAATTATATTTAGTCATTACTATGGCCAGAAAGCACATTAAAGAAACACGGGGCAGCAGTACATGTTTCATTAGAGGTGAGAATCTATGTGGAGCTGAAATTAGTTCCAAGTTTCAGAATTGCACTGTGCATCAATGGTTATTTGAGTAAGTATGCACTTTTAAGAGAAATAAATCGAATAAGAAATCTCAACATGTTCTGGTAAAAAAATGTTAATTGAATAAATGCACTAGACATTTTTCTTGTCTTGAACTGGGCTAGTGCAGTAACTTTTACAATACATTACCCCTTACTCAAAAAGGTATTTAGTTCAATTGCAACATCTTAATTGTTTCCAAACACTCACGACAGTGCGGCCAATTTTGGATCTAACTCCATCCACAAGTTTGCAGATGACACAATGCTGGATAACAAACAATGACAAAATGGTGTACAGGGAGATAGAAAACAAGATGTCAGGACAACAAATCGCTCAATGGCAGCAACATGCTCCAATCAGCATAGGTAAGGAAGTGGAAATGGTTGAGAGGAAGCTGTTTGGTAGAAATATTACCAATGATCTATCATGGATCAGATGTTTCCAATGACTTTTACAAACTTCTACAGATGCACCATAGAAAACACACCGTTAAGTTACATTACAGCTTGGTTTAGCACAGTTCTGTTCAAAACCCTAAGAAATTGCAGTCATGAATGTAAGCCAGCCCATCACACAGACCTGATTCCCCACCATTGACTCCATCTACACTCACCACGCTGCATCAAGAAAACAGCCAATAACTTCAGACAGTTCCTCTGACCCTCTCTTTCCCCTCCCCCTTCCCAGTTCTCCCAGTCTTCCTGTCTCCCCCAACATCCTATCTTTGTCCCGCCCCCTCCCCTGACATCAGTCCGAAGAAGGGTCTCGACCCTAAACGTCACCCATTCCTTCCCTCCTGAGATGCTGCCTGACCCGCTGAGTTACTCCAGTATTTTGTAACACCAGTTCTTCCATGAGCATGGGTACAGGCCAATTCTCCTCTACCATATTGCAGACAGACATTCGAAGTGTTGGAGTAACATAACGGGAGAGGTAGCATCTCTGCAGAAGATGTTTCGGGTCACAATCCTTCTGCAGACTGATTGTAGTAGAGGGCAGAAAACTGCAAGGGTATTCTTCGCTGTCGCATCAACGTGGTTGATCCGCGACAGATTGTTGGTAATATTAATGCCAGGGAACTTGAACCTCTCAACTGTTTCCACTTTGGCACCATTGATGCTGGTTCGGGCATGCAGAAGTTGCTGTCCTGACATTATGTTACTAAGTTCTTTATCCCCCTTCCTGTACTTCGTCTTCTCTCCTTATCTCACAGCCTTTTGTCTCCTTTTCATCTCTGCCCTACCCCCCCCCCCCCCGACCTGTATCTTCCTATCACTTTCCATGGCTTTGTCCCACCCCCTCCTCTTCCAGTCTTCTCTCCTCCTACTATAATATCTGAAGAAGAGTCCCAACCCGAAACGTCGCCTCTCCATATCCTCAAGATACTGCCTGACCTGTTGAGTTACCTAACACTCAATTTACAGGCTAATGGAACAGAGCTAAAGCATTACACCCACTACATGGAGCAAAAATGATATATTTAAACGAAAAAGACACAATGCATAGAACGTGACTGGCCTGGTTGTCCGATATCATTCACCATTCAACCAGCACCTTAGGTGAGCACAAGGTCAATATTGTGTAGGAAGGAGCTGCTTTATACCGAAGACAGATATAAAATGCTGGAGTAACTCAGTGGGTCAGACAACATGTCTGGAGAAGTCAGAAGGGTCTCGACCCAAAACGTCACCTATCCATGTTCTCCACAGATGCTGCCTGACCCGCTGAGTTACATGTGCCTGTCTTACATGGTCAATATTTAGTGCCAATCGACACAGAAACAGCGCGGCCGAAGTGGCGGGATGTTCACGGGATGGAGGTGCTGGTGGAAGGGGCAGCCGCCATTGCCCAGCCGGGGTGTGAGGCGTTAGGTACCTGATGACATCCACGCCATTGTTGCGGGATCCTCTCCACAGCAACGGCACTGGCAGGTCCGTCCCGGGCAGCGTCCCCACGGCCGCAGCAGCCACGCCGCCGGGTTCCGGGCACCGTCCCTGTCCCCCAGCAACCGCGGTCCGTCCCGGGCACCGTCCCCCAGCAATTGTGGTCCGTCCCGGGCAGCGTCCCCACGGCCGCAGCAGCCACGCCGCCGGGTTCCGGGCACCGTCCCTGTCCCCCAGCAACCGCGGTCCGTCCCGGGCACCGTCCCCCAGCAATTGTGGTCCGTCCCGGGCAGCGTCCCCACGGCCGCAGCAGCCACGCCGCCGGGTTCCGGGCACCGTCCCTGTCCCCAGCACCGTCCCCCAGCAACCGCGGTCCGTCCCGGGCAGCGTCCCCCAGCAACCGCGGTCCGTCCCGGGCAGCGTCCCCACGGCCGCAGCAGCCGCGTTCCGGGCTGCGACCCGAGTGCGGAATGAAGGGCGGCAGACGGTGGATCGGCCAGGGCCGAGTCTGAGAGCGACCGCTGCGCTGTCCTCTGGGCGTGGAGACATTTACCCCGCACCGCCCGGACTCTGGAACCAGGACCCGTGCGTCGTTGCGGTGCTGCTCGCGTTCAACATGTGGGCACGGAGAGAAAAATAAGAGGGAGAGAGGAGAGGCATGGGGGGGAGAGGAGAGGAATGAGAGGGGTGGGGGGGGACAGAGTAGAGGAGGGAAAGGGGGGGGGGGGGAGAGAGGGGATAGCGAAGGAGGAGAAAGGGTAAGGAGAATGAGAAGAGTGAGGGAATGGAGAAAGGGCAAGTGAGAAGGAGGGGAGGGGAGGGGAGGGGAGGGGAGGTTGGGGAAATACAGGGCAAGGAAGAGAAGGGAAGGAGGGGAGGAAGGGAAATGAGAGTGGGGATGGTTGGAAGGGTTAGGATAGAAAAGATGACGAGAGAAGTGGTGGGAAGAGGAATGATGACTGGGGAGGGAGAATGGCAAGTGGAGTGGAGGTGGGATGAGCGGACAAAGTTAGGGAAGAGGTTGAGAGATACGACGATAGAGTAGATGGAGGTCGGGGAGGAGTGTTAAGGGGAGGTGGAGGCGTGGGTGAGAGTTGGCAAGAGAATAAGGGGTGATGTGGAAAAGAGGAATTGGAGGATGAAGCAGGGGTAGTTGGAGGGTAGATGATACCCACAACATCCCTGGCACTGGAGTAATGTGCAGACTTCCCAATGTGGTACTCAAAAGACCACACTGATTTTCCGTTGAGCCCATGCATCATCCAAGGGACTCCACCTTGAAGGGGACAAAGCCACTATTAGAATTTTCTTGAGGTTGTTTCCCATCTACTTTACATAATGTGAGCAAAATTGTTTTATATCTTTCAGTGTCTTTTCTAGTTGGTGCTATTCTACACACTTCAAATGTTATAATTAAAACATGAAGTATACACTTCTATAACAGAATTTAGGAACAGGCTTAGGCCAATCAGCCCCCTGAACCTGTTCTGTCTTTTAATAAAATAACGTCTACTTGGATTGCAACCATCTTCATCATTCTTATCCATATGTGAAACCTTTTACCCCCTTACTTCACAAGTTTCTTCATCTACAGTAAAGAAAATTCAATGCCTTTACTTCCACTGCTCTTTGAGGAAGAGTTTCAAAGACTCCTGGCCCTCTGAGAATAGACAATAGGTGCAGTGTAAGGGCTAACATTACGAATGCAGCAATGTGGGTTTTATTGCAGGAGTGTAAAAGCTCCAGCTCGGATTATTCCTGGGGCATCCTGTTGTCAGCATGGAAGCGCGGTTTATGACTGATCGTATCCTCTGATATCAGCAACTGGCCTCAAAGCTTTGAAGTGTTAAGAAGAACATCTTGCCATATGGACTGCCCTTTGTTCCCAAGAAAGAAGTCGTCGCGATGGACACAGGAGGTCCCGAAAGACACATAAAGATTTATAGGGCATTGTAAACTTGCCACCTAAGGCAGTGATGGAAAAATACTGGCACATGTATTTAGGGTATAAAAGGTGTGTAAATGTAAGCTTTCGGAGAGAGAGACTACACTCGGCTTCCTGAGCGTTTCTGAACGCTCTGGTATCTAAGCTCTCTCCCACCTGGGTGAGTAGAATAAAGAGGTTAAACAATTTTGGTTGTCTGACTATTCTGTTAATAGGTCACGAACTACAACAGCAGGAGTAGGCCATTCAGCCCTTCGAGCCAGCACCGCCATTCAATGTGATCATGGCTGATCATTCTCAATCAGTACCCTGTTCCTGCCTTCTCCCCATACCCCCTGACTCCGCTATCCTTAAGAGCTTTATCTAGCTCTCTCTTGAATGCATTCAGAGAATTGGCCTCCACTGCCTTCTGAGGCAGAGAATTCCACAGATTCACAACTCTGACTGAAAAAGTTTTTCCTCATCTTCGTTCTAAATGACCTATCCCTTATTCTTAAACTGTGGCCCCGTGGTTCTGGACTCCCCCAACATTGGGAACATGTTTCCTGCCTCTAACGTGTCCAACCCCTTAATAATCTTATGTTTCAATAAGATCCCCTCTCATCCGTCTAAATTCCAGTGTATACAAGCCTAGTCGCTCCAGTCTTTCAACATATGACAGTCCCGCCATTCCGGGAATTAACCTAGTAAACCTACGCTGCACGCCCTCAATAGCAAGAATATCCTTCCTCAAATTTGGAGAACAAAACTGCACACAGTACTCCAGGTGCGGTCTCACTAGGGCCCTGTACAACTGCAGAAGGACCTCTTTGCTTCTATACCCCTATTGCTCCTATGCTTCATCTATTTTAAGTGGCTTATTTTAGATAGTAACCTCTAGTTTGCTCTGGAACTGTGGGCTGATGTAACATGTAATATTGACACATCCAACAGGCCTTCACAGCCTCCGACCTCCGAATTATTCTCATATGGTAGGCAGAGATATCTTCAGTAAATGAAAAATCAAAATAGAAACTCAGAAAATAGGTGCAGGAGGAGGCCATTCAGCCCTTCGAGTCAGCTCCGTCATTCAATATGATCATGGCTGATCATCCAAAATCAGCACCCCATTCCTGCTTTCTCCCCATATGGCCGAAGAGCTATATCTAACTGTCTTGAATACATCAAGAGAGAAATAAAAACAAAATGCTGTAGGTAGCAAAAGAAATAGCTTTGTGGATCAGAGCAAAAAAGCAAAAAACACTGCTGGAGGAACTTAGTGGATCAGGTGAGATCTGTTTGGAAGGGGGGGGGGGGGGGGGGGGGAAGGGAAGAAATGGACCAATACATTTCAGGTTAGGATCCTTCAAGACTTTGTGATTTGTGTACCACTAAAGAAGGACCCTATGAACATCAACACTACCCAATCTTTCACCATTGCACTTTTGTTTTATGAGCTCTAAAGTGGATAACCACCCATTTTCTACATTCTATCTGCCAGTCAAGTCATTTTCCCCAACATTATGATCCATTTCATACAGCATTATATTACGTTCTAATTCTTGCAAAGATCTTAGTATCATTTGCAGGTTTGCAGATCATGCCTCATGCAAGACCTACATCCAGAACATTAATAAACAAGAAAGAGATTCACATCTGTTGAGTCAACAAAACTTGGAATTGATAAATGACTGCATTTTAAACAATTATGTAAGGTTATTCAATACTGTGAATACCAAAGAGATTAATTTCAGGTTACTCAATGGTATACTTTATATGCAAAGCATGAAAAATTATACATGAAATTGATGTCTGTAAATAGAAGGTAAATTAGGAAATTCATGTGAGCAGAATATGCAGAATTTAAATACATATATAGCTTGTGTGTCCAAAACATTAATCTACAGTTTAGTTAGTGCCAATAAACACAAAGTCTTTAAATATTCAAATTTTATTATGCAAATAATTCTGAAACACCAATGGTTCTGGCGTTTGAAACTGGGCAAAGAATACCATTATTTTTTTCTTGTGTTTATGTACAGCAGTAAATAGGAATGTAGTGAGATTTTCCACAGTACTTTTAATGCAGTACAGTATGATCAGGTCACCATTTAAAAAATGACCAACCAAATCATTTCAAAGTAGCGTGGGTGTTGTTTGAAGCCCAATAATTGAACAATTACTTCCAAACTGCTTCATATAAACTTTGTAACACATGTTGATTTATCTAGTTGTGAGAATCCTTTCAACTACACCAAATTCAAAATACCAAAGTTTCATAATTAAGTCGTCAGCACGTGCAGTTCTGGTCCGATACAAAATTAGGAGAAAGCGGAAATCTATTGCATTACAAAATGTGGTTAATGCAATCATTAAGGACAAAGGTGGATAACAACATCTTGGATCTGTAAAACATGTACTGTATTAAATAAATAATTTATAATCTTGCTATCCACGAGGCTTGGTTTTTGTGGATGGATTACAAATGCGCTCAAAACAAAATTTGTGAAATATGTTAATTACTAAAGATGTTTTGTTTTTTAAAAAAAATGTTCTTTGGAATCATCGTATCTCGGATTCTACCAACTAATTTGGCAAATCAGAGTTGAGTAGTTCAGTTTTCTCTGTATTATTTTTCCAGCAAATGTTGATGCCGTTTCTGGGGCCTCGTGAAACACTGCCCACAGAAGTAAACATTTCTGCAGACAGGTAATAGTGTGAAGATGAACATTCCATTATTCAAACATTGTTGCATATATCCTTCGGAATCTTCCGTAGCCCCTGGGAGCTACGGGTGCTGAATGAAAATGCAGCATAGGAAGCATTATCGTCTTGCAGCCAGAAGGGGGAAAAACAACAAATAAACCTCTCTTAATTCTTGAAACAAGCTGGAACTTGCATCTTTAAAATCATTTTTTTTAAATGTTCATTGCTGATGTCCATGTCAAGCATTTAGGCCAGATATGTTAAAAACAGTATAGATTTCTCTACACTGATCCAACAATGTCTCTCTTCCTTAACAAATGTATGTCATCCCAACTTCATAGTAACACACTACTGTCGTATACCATTTCATCATCTCCCACATTGGCCAACCTGTGTCACCAATGCAGTGCTATAATTCAGCCACGTAGGTGCAATATATTCATGCACATAATCAACTTTGTTGAAGCTGTTCCACTGGAGTTGTGCCACATTAGGCTCCTTCACTAATATGAGCATCCACACCCATTGCATTTTGTAAGGTACATGTCCCAGCTCGATAGCACTTGGTATTAATGATGATGGTAATGATGATGGTGATTAGACAGGTCTAGAAGTGAAAAATTCAGGAGATGTGCGAAATCAGCCTGGCGCGGGTCTTTATTTCTTGACGGCACAAGGGACAGGTGTCCAGCTGCAAGGCACATTCCATGCAGAGGTCACTGGTAAAAACAATGAAATGTTAACGTTTTTTAAATATCCAGCTGACTATTGTACAACCACACAGTTAATCCTGTGTACATATTTTGGGTATTTGCAAGACCCATCTCCTCATTCTACATTTTAATAATTTCTATGCAGTTTCATCTGAAGAAACCAAGGAATAAATCTATGTGTGTTTAGAAGCATCCGTAGATTCAGAGTTTGACATCATGCTAATGATAAGAGGTCACATTAGACTAAATATTGTGCAACTAAATATTGTACAACTCCTACTGGCCAATGAAGCACATGTGTACCAGGGCTGAGTCTCCAAAAGGCTTGGAAATCTCAGCCAGAGACCAGATGGTCTTTGAAATTCTTCACACAAGACAGCTCAGAGTCAGAGCTGCACAGCCCAATTTGGCCACACTGACTGCAGCGCTTAGATACAATAATCCCATTAGTCCTCATTAGACCTGTATCTCTCCTTTTCTATCCAAGTACCCACCTAAAAGCCTTTTAAAAGTTAATTTGAAAATACAATCAATCATTGACAATATTTTGGAGAGATTGATAGATTCTTGGACATAATTATTTAGGGAAATTAGGAATTCCAATAGATGATACTGATACAGTGAGGAAACAGGCCCTTCGGCCCAACTTGCCCACACCAGCCAACATGTCTCAGCTACACTAGTCCCACCTGGCAGCATTTGGGCCATATCCCTCCAAACCTGTCCTATCCATGCACCTATCTAACTGCTTATTAAATGTTGGGATAGTCCCTGCCTCAACTACCTCCTCTGGCAGCTTGTTCCATACATCCACTACCCTTTGTGTGAAAAAGTTACCCCTCAGATTCCTATTAAATCTTTTCCCCTCAAACCTATATCCTTTGTGCATGTACCCGATCTATTCCTCTCATGATCTTATATACCTCTTCAAGATCACCCCTCATCCTCTTGTGCTCCAAGGAATAGAGTCCCAGCCTACTCAACCTATAGCTCACTCTCTAGTCCTGGCAACATCCTCGTAAATCGTCTCTGTACCTTTTCCAGATTGACAACATCTTTCCTGTAACACAGTGCCCAGAACTGACCATTATACTCTAAATGTGGCCCCACCAACGTCTTATACAACTGTAACATGACCTCCTAACTTCTTTACTCAATACTCTGGCTGATGATGGCCAATGTGCCAAAAGCCTTTTTGACCACCCGATCTACCTGTGACTCCACCTTCAGGGAGATATGCACCTGCACTCCTAGATCCCTCTGCTCTACAACACTACCCAGAGCCCAACCATTCACTGTGTGGGTCCTGCCCATGTTAGACATCCCAAAATGCAAAACCTCACATTTCTCTGCATTAAATTCCATCAACCATTCCTCAGCCCACTTGGCCAATTGATCAAGATCCTGCTACAATTTTTCACAACCCTCTTCACTATCTGCAAACTTGCTCATCTTGCCGTGTATGTTCTCATCCAAATCATTGATACCAATGACAAACAGTGACCGTTCCCCGAGGCTCACCACTAGTCACAGGTGTGCCTGATGTTGGTGCAGGAAAACTATGCTGACGTCAAAGATCATACCAAATGCTCAGCTACTCATGGCTACCATGGCTGAATGCCCTAGTCCTGCTATTTCTACGAGAAAGATGGGAAAGGGGCATAGCAGTAAACTGTTTGGGAAAGTCCACAAAGCTATGAGAACTGTACTGAAACTACTGGAAGGATGAAAACAAATTAAAATCTTCAAGGTCAATGTGCTTCAAAAATTTGAGGGGGTAGGAAATGTGGAGAGGTGAAGATCACCTTGAAGAGAACATGCGTCTACTGCAGATCAGAACATCAATTTGCTTTAACTAAAACAAGACTGTAACATACCTATGTCCACAAGGTTTCAGCTCTGTGTCAGCCATCTCATCGCAGCAGAGGGTGCAGCAGTTTTCCCTTATGCTCACTTGTTTCAATAAAGCAAGTCGTCTGTGCCTTAAATACAACACAAATGTTAAATTTTGTAAACTATTATGCAATATCTGGCAATTCATTCACATTTCTAATCACCTCCCACACATACATATATGCTCAGATTGGTCATAGAAAAACATTTTTTGAAAATATAACATAATGCAATTGGTTTGCTTCTTACTGAATGTACTCACCTTGGAAGTATTATTTTCTCTTCTGGAGTCAAAGAGGCATATTCATTAAATGTGCTTAATTTGAAGTTTGGAGGATACTTAAATGGTTTTGCTCCAAAATTAAACTCGCACTGTTGATAGGACATGAAACTAGCAGCAGCAAAAAAGCCCGATCTGCAATTAAGGAAATGGAAAAAAAACTAAACCACATTCAGAAATTTATCTTACTATAGATTTTAAAATATATATTAAATCAGTGAAAAATGTACAAAGCAAGCAATATATAAACTTGGGTGTTGAAAGGACAATCTATCTATCTAAATTATATTATTATTATTATTATTTTATATTACTAAAACTCTCATCTTGTATATTTGTGTTTATATTTGTTTTTGAAATACAGCCAAAACAGTACATGATAGCGTGACAATTTTAGGCCCACCATACTCACCATTCCCCCATGGTCTCAATAAATCAAGGTTCGCTCTGGCTGCAGCGCTGGCCGCACGAGGCCAAGGTGAGTGGCTCCCTCTCCCCTTCCCTGTTGCCCCTCGCCCGCCCATGGCCCCAGAGGACGCTCCCCGGCCAGCAACGGGTCCATGGATCGTCAGTTGGGGAGGGTTGCTGGGCATGCAGGAGGGGCTTGCACCCAACAGGGGTTGCCGGGCACGCAGGAGAGGCTTGGCCCCAACAGGGGTTGCCGGGCACGCAGGAGAGGCTTGCACCCAACAGGGGTTGCCGGGCACGCAGGAGAGGCTTGCACCCAACAGGGGTTGCCGGGCACGCAGGAGAGGCTTGCACCCAACGAGGGTTGCCGGGCACGCAGGAGAGGCTTGGCCCCAACAGGGGTTGCCGGGCACGCAGGAGAGGTGTGCACCCAACGGGGGTTGCCGGGCACGCAGGAGAGGTGTGCACCCAACGAGGGTTGCCGGGCACGCAGGAGAGGTGTGCACCCAACAGGGGTTGCCGGGCACGCAGGAGAGGCTTGCACCCAACGGGGGTTGCCGGGCACGCAGGAGAGGTGTGCACCCAACGAGGGTTGCCGGGCACGCAGGAGAGGTGTGCACCCAACAGGGGTTGCTGGGCACGCAGGAGAGGCTTGCACCCAATGGGGGTTGCCGGGCCCACCAAAGAGATTTGGACCCAACGGGTCCACTCCCGTCTAGTAGCTTATTAAAACTGAAAAGAGGCATCTAATATATTTATTCGTGCCCTGACACCCACAATACTGACCTCGAAATTCATAGTATTTTACTTTATTCATTTTTTTGATTGCTTACAAATGCAACATTGACAGGGCTGCAAATTTTAACTGGCACTCATGATATAACTCCCCTTCTTTAAAAACTCTAAAGGATTGCTATTTGAGCATTACAATTAATACAAGCTTAGTACACAGGAATACCAAGTAATGTACAAAATGCCTCATGGGCACAATGATTTTGAAAATATTTCCCTACACTATTGCAGCTTTAAAAAAAAACCAGATGGAAACCAGTTATACAACTCATACAAATTAGAGCAAAACACTGACACAAAGGATCACTCAAGATCAAAAATGTATGAATAAAAATTGAAAATTTAAAGTGACTGAATTGAAAAATCGCATTTTATTTCTATCGGAAATATTTTCATCAAGATATTAACCATGGAAGAACATTTTCAGCTTATTTTCAAGTTTTGCCATTCATTGGCTAGTGGGTTTTATCAGAATCAATTCAAATCCTGCTTTCTAATATCTACTACTTACGTGGCAGACGAAAAGACTTGCTTTTCTGGGGGTAGTTGGTTTCCATTAAGATAGAAAATCATCAACTTCTTATTTAAATCCAAGAGAAATCCTATTGTGTCCCCTGCATGGAAAAAGCAAATGCATTCTTAGGTGATAGCAACACAACAAAATACTGAGCCAAAGACAAAAGGCTGGAGTTGTTCAGCAGGTCAGAGAGCATCTGTGGAGCGAATGGATAGATGATGTGTCAAGTCAGGTCCCTTCCACCAATCTAATTGTTTAGATACTACAGTACACTATCATATTTACATAAAGAAACATTACATTCGCACCAGGCTCAAGTATCCACATCACATTTTTAATAAACCCAAGTTCAAATGTTAAATGACAAAATAATCTCCCATTTTCTTTAAGGGATTATTTAAGGGGTGGTTGCGAAGTTGAATTATAGCAACTATTCCATTGTGAGATGTGCAGCCAATATCTGAATACTGAGCCACATAATCAAATGAATTTTAGTTGTGGAAGACCAGAACTCTAGCCACAGACGAGGTCTCAGAAGACTAGCGAGAAGTTTGGAATTTTTAAATTTACTTTGGTTAACTCATAGGGTGCTAACAAGCTAATGCAACTGATACATTAAGGCACATTATACAAAGACAGCTACACATAATAGCTCCGATTTGCAGAGCATGGACTGATGTTTTGGCTCCAGACCACTCTCCAGACTCACCATTCTGAAGGGTCACGATCCAAAACATCGTCTGTCCATTGCCTCCATAGATGCTGCCTGACCTAGTCAATTTCTCCTACAGTTGAATATTTGCTCAAGATTGCTATATATCCAGTTCCTTGTGTTTCCACATATGAATAACTTCACATTTTCAACTCTGTAAATAATTGCAATTCTGTAACTTTGTGCTTCTTTGTAAGGTAATTCCTCCAGTTTGTTAGTCCCATGTCCCACACTGTGTTGTACTACATCAGTTTGACAATTTATTTATTCGAACCTCCCCACTTCAACGGGGCCTGCTCACGGTTTTCACTTTCCTCCCACTACCTCCTCTGGTCACGTAAGAAAATAACTGCAGATGCCGGTACAAACCGACGGTGTCTGCCTCACAAAATGCTGGAGTGGCTCAGCGGGTCGGGCAGCATCTCAGGAGAGAAGGAACTGGTGACGTTTCTTCAGTCTGAAGAAGGGTCTCGACCCGAAGCATCGCCCGTTCCTTCTCTCCTGAGATGCTGCCTGACCTGCTGAGTTACTCCAGCATTTTGTGAAGTAAATACCTCCTCAGTTTCCCGATCATCACCAGTGACTGGGTTGTTCACAATAACATACAGGTATGTAGGTTAATTGACTGGGTAATATGTGAAAAATAAAAAATAGTCCCTAGTGTGTGTAGGATAGTGTTAATGTGCAGGGATCGCTGGGCGGCGCGGACTCGGTGGGCCGAAGGGCCTGTTTCCGCGCTGTATCTCTAAATCTAAAAAAAAAAAAAAACTTTGCCAGCCATTAGTGGGGGCACCAGAAGGACCAATACTGGAAGTTTAAAATATTCAGCTTTGATAAAATAGAGTACAAAATCACAATGAAGCAAAAATAATGGCAAAGGAGCTGTGAAAATTGCAAAAAATATCTACAGGTGAAGAGAAAAGTGAAATAAGTGGGCTAGGTACGAACCCTTGACCAAACACGGGACACAACGATTGGGAAGGAAGACAGATGTGAAAAAGAGAACTTGATGGTTCATATGGCCTATTCCTGCTCGTCTTATGTTAAGCTGGATAGTTAATTCATTACAATTTTGAAAACATGCAGACTACTAAATCAACTGCCTACCAGGGCAATGACAACAGCACCACTTAAATCCATCGATTTGTTTGAATATACCTGTATTTCCCCTTCAATATTACTCAAAAAGAGCTCTAGTTCATTAAGTTTATAGCATTTTCCTTCCCCTGCAAATAAACATTCACTTCCTGATTGTTACAGCGATGTTAGCAGATATCATTATTGCTGAATTCATGAGGAATAGTGGAGTTGTTCTACCAAGAATCTTTAAGATATCATCTTTCCTCCTGTCAGTCACTTCCACTTGGTCATTACAATTTCATTTTTATACACAAATATACACAACTTTAGCATAGTGAAATATTGCAAGTCATTTTAGAAGTACTTCAACAAAATGTGTCACTAAATCACACTGTAAAGCTCTGATAATCAGCTACCCGAGATTTCAGAAATCCAAATGGCGCAGCATCTAGCACACCATCCGAAATTGTGATGGTTCATCATTTGGCTTTATTGAACGAAATGAGCAAGGCAAATAAGTTCACACGACATAGGAGCAGAATTCAGCCATTCAGACCATCGAGTCTGCACCACCATTCGATCATGGCTGATCCATCTTTCCCTCTCAACCCCATTCTCCTGCCTTCACCCTGTAACTTTTAACACCCTTACCAATCAAGAAGCTACAGGAATATACAGCCCAAAAGGTCATTTATAAAGGCGCCATTGATTCCCTACGATTCCCAAGTGTTGTTTGTCGTGCTCCCTGCCTATTTGTTGGGGAACCAGTCTCTTTAAACTCATATCATATCATATATATACAGCCGGAAACAGGCCTTTTCGGCCCTCCAAGTCCATGCCGCCCAGCGATCCCCGCACATTAACACTATCCTACACCCACTAGGGACAATTTTTACATTTACCCAGCCAATTAACCTACAAACCTGTACGTCTTTGGAGTGTGGGAGGAAACCGAAGATCTCGGAGAAAACCCACGCAGGTCACGGGGAGAACGTACAAACTCCTTACAGTGCAGCACCCGTAGTCAGGATCGAACCTGAGTCTCCGGCGCTGCATTCGCTGTGAAGCAGCAACTCTACCGCTGCGCTACCGTGCCGCCCTGGTTACGTTGGCTGTCCTTCCTTGAAACTTAGCTAGCTCTGTTTCTGTGGTCTCCTCAAACTTTACATTCAACCCCAAGTTTATCATTTTACAGAGTGTGAATTAAATGTAAAGAGACATTAATTAGCACACAAAAAAATTAAATAGTCTGGAAATATCTGCTCGTCCAGCAAAGCTTTGAACCTGCAGGATTAAAAGGGTTTTAAGGAAGGCACAGAAAATAAACCAGAGGTTCATTGAGACAATTTCCGAGGCAAAGCAATAGATGGCTCAGATGCTAACCAGGGAGTGATTAAAATCAGGGAGGTGCAAGTGAGTAGATTTGGAGCACAATAATCTGAAGGCTCCAGATGTGGGGACAGTGAACTAACAAGTCTGTGAAACATGAGAATTATGGTAGGAAGGTGGCGGTAGGAAGATGGTGGACTAGGAACTAAAGTGTGTCAGCGGGCATTAGATAACAGTCACCAAGAAAGACCTCAAATGACATTTTACTGCCTTACCCAGTAATCAACATAACACAAAGATCGGGAATCATGTTCAAGACACTTGTGTGTCTGGATAATTCAGTTAATTATTGGGCTTTCAAGAAACAAACCGATTATATTTCACATTTAACATCAGCCATTGAGGCACATCAAACTCCACTGTTTGTTGCACTCAGGTTCAAAACTGCAATAAAGTTATGATGGGTGAGTAAATGTCAAAACTTGCCTTCTTTCCAACATGGGTGTATGTGTGGTTCACTTCTGGCATTGTACCAAATTAGCTGCCGGCAGCCATCATATGCACAAGAGTATTCATCATCGCCAATCCCATAACCCTCCTTTAAAAAAAGGAACACAAATCATAAATATTCCATTTAAAATAGTTTTGACAAATTGTCATTGATCTGATAACTCAATCATCTCTCCACAGATGCTGTCTAAGCTAAGTTAGCAAAACAATTACCCCAAATTAATGAACTATTGAATCAAATACAATAATCAAATATGTATTAATATCAAATAGCAGGCAATTCAGCGCTAAAGTATTCGATGAACTCCTTCAATGCAAGTGTTCACACGAAGCAATTGTCATATTAACTGGATTTTCTCCAAATGAGCCTTGAATGGCTGAAAAAAAAGTTTTAAATTAAGATAAATGCTCCAGGTCAGATTCTGGCTGTGCAGATGCAAGTCCTAGAATAGAGAAAGAATGATTTGAGGATTACCAATGCAAAGAGCCATTCACCAACTCTTCTTGAAAGATGTGTTGATGATTTCATCATTAATGGATTTAGTTGTGGCATTTCTCTCTGGTACAACAACATATCACTCTATTCTCAGTCATATTATCAGCTTTTAAAATCAAACTATTTTAGGAATTGTCCCACTACAGTTCATCTTTGGAATTTCTTTGTACTAAAAATTTAAGAAACAATGAAATGTAAAAATAATTCATTTTTAAACCAAGTTTTTGACAACTTACATGATTAAGAAATTTGCTGTCCTTAGTTGCCCAACCAATCTGCATTACGCCAGAAGTAATTACAGTCACTTCATAGTACCATACGCCAGAGTCCACACAGAAAGTACACCGGACACTCTCAAATGAGGATGCATCACAGCGAGCCTGCAAGAGCACAAACACACTAAATCCTCAATGCTTGTAATAATGCTGGGGTTTTAAAAAAAGCCAGATAATGGACCTTTTGACTGAATTCCATGTTTAAAAATTACATAACTTGTTTTCCCACCTAACAAAGTAACGTGGCTCTGAGATTGTCTGAAATGTTGTAATGCAAGGTCTAAAAAATAAAATTCACTTAAGTAACATTAATTTCACAGAAACAGTCCTGAGATACTCACCTCTAGTCCATCTGGTGATATTTTGAGGTATTCACTAACATCATTGCTATTCAACATTGCATTAATGTGGCTGAGATTTACCTTCTCATAAGTGAATTGCCTTTTCGATTTCAAAACTAGATTTAAAAACAAAAGTTATGAGCTGAACATATGGTATTAAGAGCAATAGTATCTACAATCATGCTTTTAGACTAGCAGCAAGAGAGAACTCTCACCAATTCTGCACTGGGATTACTTTGTGTGCCAAAAATCCACCATTAACTCTAGTAATACATAGTTGGTCACATCTTATTTGTGCCTTGAGGTTGAGGTAATAAAAAGTACTTCCACATTAAAGGTTGCTCCAGCTGCAAGTAAAAATGAATGGGGGGGGGGGGGAGAAAATTCAACCCCCCAAAAAAACCTCTCGTTTGCAGCACGATTGCAAGCCAATAGTTATTTACAAAGCTCAAAAGTAAAAAAAGGTTCCTAATCATGACTTTGCCAGGAATCGAGGGCCTGAGTTATAGGGAGAGGTTGAGTAGGCTGAGACTCTACTCCTTGGAGCGAAGAAGGACAAGGGGTATCTTATAGAGGTGTACAAAATCAAGAGGAATGGATCGGGTAAGGGAGAATCAAGAATCAGAGGACATAGGTTTAAGGTAAGTTGGGGGAAAAGATTTAATGAACCCAAGGGGCAACACAAAGGGTGGTGGGTGTATAGAACGAACTGCCAGAGGAGGTAGTTGAGACACGTACTATCATAACATTTAAAAAACATTTGAACAGGTACAGGGATATGATAGGTTTAAAGAGATATGGGCCAAATGCCAGAAGGTGGGACTAGTATAGATGGGGCATGTTGGTCGGCATGGGAAAGTTGGGCCAAAGGGCCTGTTCCAACACTATATGACTATGAAATATTACCACAAGTGGACAGGAATGCAACGCCTAGATTTTGATTAGCTCAATTATGATCTTATATGGCTAAATAGGCTTTAAGGCTATTGCTGCTCCCGATTCTATATTCATATACCTATCTGCAGATTTCAAAATCTCTTGATACAATAGCTTTTTTAAAAAATCACTCCCCCATGTTAATATTGGAATTATTTTGATGTAGCAAATGGGCACGTCACCTAGGAACCGGGTACTTTTATTTATTCATGTTTGAAATATACATCAATCCCAGTGGCATATCAAGCAAAAATTATGAACTTACATAAATTATCCAGACTCCACTGTGCACAGAAGCCAACTTGTCGTTTAAGGTAATCTCTGTGATTTACCCATGACTCCAACAATAGTAGCTGATCACTAATATACGATTCAGACACGGTTAATTTATTTTCACCTATGATTAAAATTGCATTATTTTAGTACTCATTCCTGGTACATACTTACTCAAACACTTACATTTGAGATTGTTTTCAGGTGAAAATATATAATTTTTTATTACAGATGCAAGAATTATAGTTTGCAACTTCAAAATAAATCCTATTACACCAGTTCAAATATTTATACTGGAACATTTATACCAGGATAAATTCAATACCAAAGCTTTGTCTTGCACTTTATGTCATCAATGATCAAGAGTCAAAAGTGGTATTGAATTTGTTGTAATGACAACTTCAGTCCTTTTCCAATAAAGTCCTTTCCGATTGCCTTACTTCACAGAGGGTAGGAGTGAACGATCTTCACGCAGAGCCCCAACAGAGAGATCCTCAAAACGTTTCAGTTTAATTAGTCATTTATTAAAGTAGTTATACAAACAGATCTGTATCTATCCAAACGTTCCTTTCGTCGCATGTCTGGTAAGAACTATATCTAACCAAGCTGCTCTGTGCCTGACCCTCCCGTCTCAGCATTTCCAGATATACTCCTAATTCTGGCTCCTCCCAGTCCATTATGCCCATACATGTGTTGATCTCACGACAACCTCCAAGTGTCCAAAAATAATACAGCAAGATACAAAATAATATAATATGCTAAACAGCTAGTACAAACACAAATGGCTCCTACACTTGTACTGAAATATTATACAGGAATTACCATGCATAATTCTGATCTACATTTTACTAACAGTGTTGCAATCTGATACGCTACACAAACAGCATCTGTTATGGCACAATGCAAGACTGACTGAACCAGTAGAGCTGATCAAAAAATAAGACATCAAAATGGATAGAGGTTTTTGATGAGGTAGCCAATATATTTGTTGGGGGAGGGTGGGGGGAATTAGGTACCCTAAGTAGTCACTCATATATCCAATAAGGATTTGAAGTGCAAATGCAGGACATGGAAAAATTAAGGGCTGAGGGAAATAGTTAGTCAAAACTTTCATTAGATTTCTTTCGTTAATTAACTAGTCGAACTGTTCTAGGATGAATTCAGCCACAATACGTTATATATTTCTGTTGATATATCTACAGTATAAGAATTTTTTGAGATATATTTTGGAACTTCAATTTTAATCTTTGTCTTTTCGATGGATGAGAAATAACGATACTTTTGTTCCTGGTACTCTCGTGGGTTGCATTATTGAGTGATTGGAGACCATGATGCCACACGCAATATTCTCACTTCTCAACCATGCTGTTAGTTGCATCAGTTAGTGCAAGAGAAATACACAAAGAATCATCCATGTTCCCCGGCAATCAGTGAAACAATGCAGCATGCAATAATGTAAACAAAGGAAAAATATTTATACTGACATTTTTTTCTCATGGATTCAGACAATATCAAAAACTTACTTGTTTGTGCAAACTTTTCCAAGGCAATAAGAGCGAAAAGCATGACCATGGGGTGAGACTGTACACTCTGCAATATATTAAGAGTCACACAATAAATAAATTGCCACAGATTTATTAGTTGTAGAGTTTTTGAGTCTTGAATTAGGTCGTGTAAATAATCATTTTGGATTATTTCCAGGATGTGCAAGCACACAAGATTTTAATGCTTCATTTGTGAATGGGTGAACACAAACAATAGCATCGAAGCGAGCCGGGAATCATGAGGAAAAGTAGGCAAAATAACATGAGGTGGCAAAATAATATTAGATTGGCATAAGATACAAATCTACAAAATTAGCTGGGCCTTACATTTAGTATCATTACTTGAGAGCTCAGAGTATGGGAAGAATAGGTGCTAGTGACCACAATTCAGGTCCATTAATTAATGACTGAATACTTAACACAAGTATTGATCCAGGGAAAGAGAAACAAGAGAATCAGGGAGATCTGCTTTTGATCACTTTGTCCAATGTGGTAAATGTTTGATTGAATGGCCAATTAAAAAATGGCTAAACAATCTAGGAATTTGGAATCCTCTCCCATTTCTGCATTAAAATATAACTCTCAATTTTTCTTACTTCCATAATTTGTGCCACAGGCTAAGTGAAAGTAAGAACGTGTATTGAAAATTAATACTTTTCCAATCGATATGCAAATCACAAAAGGGGAGGTTTTTTGGCACACAAGATTTTATGTTCCTCAGCAATATTCCTGTCATTCTTGCACTAGTATGTTTACAAAATATTTTCCTTTCAACTATTTGAGTCACTGCTGTTCAAAAAGACATCACAAGAGAACACAAACTTACTACTTGCTACAAACGACAATTAGAATCAGTCATTTATCTACAGGCAACCTCTATATTATGGATAACAGAAATCCGCACTAACAGAATCCACAACTCTCTTCTAAAAAAAAATCACATGCAGAGTAATAATTGCTCTTACAGAATATAAATTGAAAAAAATAAACAGATAAAATTATTTTCAAATCAAATAAGCAACTCCTGAGTAACATTGCGTAGGGAGGAATTTCATGGGCACCTAGAAGATAAAACTGAATAGATTATTGTGATGGAGCAAGACAAAGTAAAACGACAGCTTATGTGAAACATCAGAATAATGTTTCTGATTACATTAATCAGTGTATTTAAGAGCAGACAAGGTGTATATAAAGCAAATGAGTGAAAATGGAGACAGAATTAAACAGTTAAATGTGTCCATTTTAGTGTCTCAAAATGAAACCGAGTTGCACCTGTAATTTCCCAATGCTGGAGTCATTGTCCTTATGAACAACAACACAGATTACATTATCTGCCCTTCTCTTTCATTCAACCTTCACCACCCAAGAATCAGTCATTTTGCTGAATGCATTCAATCATATGGCAGACATACGATTGATTACGTTGTTGTAATCAAAGTAATCTTTCGGTTACACCCATTAACTATTAAAAAAAAAAGGACTTCCAAAGCAATAATCTCAGGCTTACTGCCTGTGCCGCGCGATAGTGAGAATAGGAATGGAGTGAGGTGGAGGATAAATACGTGGCTGAGGAACTGGTGCAGGGAGCAGGGTTTCAAGTTTCTGGATCATTAGGACCTCTTCTGGGGGAAGTATGACCTGTACAAAAAGGACGGGTTGCATCTGAACCTGAGGGGAACCAATATCCTGGCGGGGAGATTTGCTAAAATAATTGCGGAGACTTTAAACTAGTACGGTTGGGGGAGGGACTCAAACACAGATAGCTAACAGGCAGTGTGTGAGGCAGGAGGCAGAAAAGGGAAACACTCAGACCCAATATGTAGGAGAGAAAGAAGGGAAAAGAAATAAACTGAGAATAAGAAATGATGGGTCCCTTAAATGTGTATATTTTAATGCTAGGAGCATTGTAAGAAAGGTGGATGAGCTTAGAGCCTGGATTGACATCTGGAAGTATGATGTTGTGGCGATCAGTGAAACATGGTTGCAGGAGGGTTGCGATTGGCAATGAAATATTCCAGGATTTCATTGTTTCAGATGTGATAGAATCTGAGGGGCAAGAGGTGGGGGTGTGGCATTGCTTGTCAGGGAGGATATCACAGCAGTGCTTTGGCAGGACAGACTAGAAGGCTCGATTAGGGAGGCTGTTTGGGTGGAACTCAGAAATGAGAAAGGTTTAGCAACACTTATAGGGGTGTATTATAGACCGCCAAATAGGGAACGAGAATTGGAAGAGCAAATATGTAAGGAGATAGCAGATATTAGTAGTAAGCACAGAGTAGTGATTGTGGGTGATTTCAATTTTCCGTATATAGACTGGGAATCACATTCTGTTAAAGGGCTGGATGGTTTGGAGTTTGTAAAATGTGTGCAGGATAGTTTTTTGCAGCAATACGTAGAGGTGCCTACTAGAGAAGGGGCAGTGTTGGACCTCCTGTTAGGAAATGAGATGGGTCAGGTGACGGAGGTATGTGTTGAGGAGCACTTTGGGTCTAGTGATCACAATGCCATTAGTTTCAATATCATTATGGAGAAGGTCAAATCTGGACCAAGGGTTGAGATTTTGGATTGGAGAAAGGCTAATTTTGAGGAGATGAGAAAGGATTTAAAAGGAGTGAAATGGAAATTTTTGTTTTATGAAAAGGATATAATAGAGAAATGGAGGATATTTAAAGGTGAAATTTTGAGAGTACAGAGTCTTTATGTCCCTGTTCGGGGGAAAGGAAAGAATAATAATTTGAAAGAGCCGTGGTTTTCCAGGGAAATTGGACACTTGGTTCGGAAAAAGAGGGAGATATACAATAAATATAAGCGGCAGGGAGTAAATGAGGTTCTTGAGGAATATAAAGAATGTAAAAGGAATCTTAAAAAGGAAATTAGAAAAGCGAAAAAAAGATATGAGGCTGCTTTGGCAAGTAATGTAAAAGTAAACCCCAAGGGGTTCTACAGATATGTCAATAGCAAAAGGATAGTGAGGGATAAAATTGGTCCATTAGAGAGTCAGAGTGGTCAGCTATGTGCTGAGCCGGAAGAAATGGGGGAGATATTAAACAATTTCTTTTCTTCGGTATTTACCGAGGAGAAGGATATTGAATTATGTGAGGTAAGCGAAACAAGTAGAGTAGTGATGGAAATTAGGAGGATTAAAGAAGAGGAGGTACGGACACTTTTGAAAAATATAAAAGTGGATAAGTCTCCAGGTCCTGATAGGATATTCCCTAGGACATTGAGGGAAGTTAGTGCAGAAATAGCAGGGGCTATGACGGAAATATTTCAAACGTCATTAGAAACGGGGATGGTGCCGGAAGATTGGCGCATTGCGCATGTTGTGCCCTTGTTTAAAAAAGGTTCTAAAAGTAAACCTAGCAATTATAGACCTATTAGTTTGACGTCTGTGGTGGGAAAATTAATGGAAAAGATACTTAGGGACAATATATATAATTATTTGGATAATCAAGGCCTGATTAGAAACAGTCAACGTGGATTTGTGCCTGGAAGGTCATGTTTGACTAATCTTCTTGAATTTTTTGAAGAGGTTACCAGGGAAATTGATAAGGGCAAGGCTGTGGATGTTGTCTATATGGACTTCAGTAAGGCATTTGACAAGGTTCCACATGGAAGGTTGATTAAGAAGGTTAAATCGTTGGGTTAATAGTGAGGTTGCAAGATGGATTCAACAATGGCTGAATGGGAGATACCAGAGGGTAACGGTTGACAATTGTATGTCAGGTTGGAGGCCAGTGTCTAGTGGAGTACCCCAAGGATCTGTGTTGGGTCCACTGTTGTTTGTCATTTACATTAATGATCTGGATGATGGTGTGGCAAATTGGATTAGTAAATATGCAGATGATACTAAGATAGGTGGAGTAGTTGATAGTGAGGTAGATTTTCAAAGTCTACAGAGAGACTTGGGCCTTTTGGAAGGGTGGGCTGAAAGATGGCAGATGGAGTTTAATGCTGATAAGTGTGAGGTGCTGCATTTTGGTAGGACAAATCAAAATAGGACGTACAGGGTAAATGGTAGGGAATTGAGGAATGCAGTGGAACAGAGGGATCTGGGAATAACTGTGCATTGTTCCCTGAAGGTGGAATCTCATGTGGATAGGGTGGTGAAGAAGGCGTTTGGTATGCTTGCCTTTATAAATCAGAGCATCGAGTATAGAAGTTGGGATGTAATGTTAAAATTGTACAGGGCATTGGTGAGGCCGAATCTGGAGTATGGTGTGCAGTTCTGGTCGCCAAATTATAGGAAGGATGTCGACAAAATGGAGAGGGTACAGAGGAGATTTACTAGAATGTTGCCTGGGTTTCAGCACTTAGGCTACAGAGAGAGGTTGAACAGGTTGGGTCTTTATTCTTTGGAGCGTAGAAGGTTGAGGGGGGACTTGATAGAGGTTTTTAAAATTTTGAGAGGGACGGACAGAGTTGACGTGGGTAGGCTTTTCCCTTTGAGAGTGGGGAAGATTCCAACAAGGGGACATAGCTTCAGAATTGAGGGACAAAGGTTTAGGGGTAACATGAGGGGGAACTTTTTTACTCAGAGGGTGGTGGCTGTATGGAATGGGCTTCCGGTGGAAGTGGTGGAGGCTGGCTCGATTTTATTATTTAAGAGTAAATTGGATAGGTATATGGATAGGAGGGGATTAGAGGGTTATGGTCTGAGTGCAGGTAGATGAGACTAGGTCAGGGAGAATGGTCGGCGTGGACTGGTAGGGCCGGACAGGCCTGTTTCCATGCTGTAGTTATATGGTTATATGGTATGGTTATATGGTGCATCTGAGATATATGGGTCTTGATTACTTTCTCAATTTTCGTAACACCACCTCATTCATACTGTTCGTAGTTTACCACCATACAGAAAGTAATAATAATAGCAACAGATCTTTACCCATGCACCTCTTATTACAAAGTCTTTTATAACACCTTTTATTACTGTAGAAACCATAGAAGACTCTTCCCACTTGCCTTCTATCAAGCCAAACTCCATGTCGGCACTTTTACTGGAGTAAATTCTTCAATTTCAAAAGTGTTTTCGAACCATCTGTACGGTTGCTACAGTAACATACTGGGCATGTGAAAAACTCACATATTCTGCACAGAATGAAAGATTTCCACAGTAACACAAATCACAATGAAATACTTGCTGCAGGTTTGTGTTGCTGCCTGGGCAGAATTCAATCATTGGATTTAAAAACACTGGGTCCAATGTCAAATTTAACACCCACTTCAGTGGATGAAGACACAAGATTGTTTTGCTTCCAAAGATCTAAAGAACTTTAAATGTGATATAAATATTTGGCTCATAAACAAAATACCATATTTATGCTACAGATATGCATGTAGAAATAACCTCTATTAAAGTGGAGAAATGTTTAAATCTCCAAAATTAAATTTTTAGAGATTTAAAAATCTCTATTAGGTCATTTCTCAGACTCGAGAAGGTAGCCTTTTCACTATTTTCATGAATTCATAAACTCTACATCTGGTATCATCCTTGTAAAGCTTATCTGTAATATATTTAGTGTCTCTACATCCTTTTCCAATATGGAAACCGAGTACAAAGTTCTTAGCTTTAATTATCAGTTTTCATTTCTGCAGTCTGATCTAGTCCTACCTCATTTTATGACATCAGCCATCTTTTTGTAAATCATCTCCAGCTGGAAGTAATACCTTCATTTAGCAAAACAAAATCTCCCGTAAACAAAGTTGATGCCAAGCCGCATAGAGAAGCTGACCAAAGGCTTGGTCAAAACGGAAGATTTTGGCTGAGATAATAGATTTCTGAATGAATGGTTATGGAAACCTAGCAGTGAAGTTTATCCCAACAAAAGGATCAGCCACAATCTTATTGAATGGCTTTGCAAGCTCAATGTTGTATGTTCCTGTTTTAATGGGATTCTCAAAATTAGAGAGATGGGACAAGTCTAGAAGTCCAAGACTGTGGCAGCTGAAACTACAGCCACAAATGGTGGATTGTCAAATTGTGGTGCAAGCGTGGTCAGAACAACAGAATCCCAGATATCTGAAATTATTTGGGCTGGTGAAAATCACAGAATGGATGCGAGACATCAGAGTTTTAAGAAATAAGTTTAAACACTGAAACTTGGTTTTACCAGGAGCCAGTGTAGGTCTACAAATGGAGGCGACAATGGATGAATAGAACTTTGCAAGTTAGCAGTATTAAGTAACTTCAAGTGAAAGGCATGGACGAAGGATTTCACGCAAGTGAATTTTGCAAGGGGTAAATTAAATGTAGAAATAAGACAGCCTTAGCAAGAGCACTGATGTGTGCTCCAAGGCACCAGCTTCCTTGTGGCAATTAAGTTTTAACCAAGATTGAACAACCCGTCTGGTTTGCGGGTGGTGTCAAATAAGCAGAGTCTGTGACAGGTACTGATGATGATCACTTGAGACTGTCTAATACATGGCTGGAGAACATTTCTGCTTAACCAGACAATATACAAAAAGCCAAGAACTAATGATATAAAAGTTAGATATCATCAGCACTGCTGGAAATTGAGTGATTGGATGAGTTCATTGAGGGGTAGCAAGATAATAAAATAGATGGCCACGGATAAATTCTTTGGAGGTAAAGGAGGCAATGACAGGTGCAGAGAAGAAGTTTGTGCTTGTAATTTGCACATAGCTTACGCCAATTAAGATCAGTTAATGGATACCATAGGTTTAAAATTGCCCAAGAAACTAATGAGCATGTTGAGGATGCTGGTGAGTTTATTTAAACTTGAATCATTTAATTTTCATTACACAATAGCCATGCATTATTCCAACTTGGGTAAACATCACTGTTGTATGGATCTCCCAAAATTGTATACTTCGCTTAATACGGATTCAAACCGATCAGTGGCATAACACCAAACAGACAAGCAGTGATTAATAATTAATCTGGCTGGATCTACAACCCTCCGAGAACATTGGCCTTATTTCATTTAGCCAAACATTGGCATATGTGCCCTGAAACTCTAGAATACCACTTTTAAACCTGTCCGAGACACTTCTCAAATCATCCTCTTGGCTCAAATCTTTGGTTATCTGTCTTAACATCTTCTCCGTTAGTTCAGTCAGGAGTTATAACATTTTGACCAAAATTGCAGCTTATTTACAAATCATCTATGCAGTTTTGAATAAAATACAATATACAAATCAGTCAAAAACACCAAGATTGGTATCAATTGTAAGATGTATGAAGTAGAAGCAATTCCAGTTTTTCCATTCTGAGTTTTGGCAATAGATTGGCTATGAGATTATTTGGTTCTGAAAGAGTTAATACATCATTGACACTCACCAAACTTTCCAGTAAATATTCTAAGGTGCCTGGGCTGAGAAGACCAATGCTGGCAGGACCTATAAATATTGGAAGTTTAATTAAAGAAGCAGTCTCATCACAAAAATCTAAGAGATTGTCATTGGACATTAGCCATAAATGTAATTAAAAATGAAAAAATTAAGTGTTCATTCTTTGCATTTTAAAAAAAGGCATACGTTCATAAACCTACTAATTAAATTAATGCACTGCATGAAAATCAAACAATTTTAGGCAGCATTAAACTATTTAACGGCATGAACACCACACAACTTTAGGCAGCATTAAACTATTTCACTGCATGGAAACCAGACAACTTTAGGCAGCATTAAACTTTTTCACTGCATGGAAACCAGACAACTTTAGGCAGCATTAAGCTATTTCACTGCATGGAAACCAGACAACTTTAGGCAGCATTAAACTATTTCTTTCCCTAGTCATCATTCTGATTAAAAAAGTAAACAATAAACCCAGATATTATGTTTTCAACTCTTCAAAAAGCTTTTGCAATACCCATCGCAGTTCCTCATGGGTCAATTCATGAGAAACTCCAAAATACTTAATTTTACATACACACAAGAAAGAGAAGTTTTAAATTTGGAAAGTGCTTATGCAGGATTTTTTCAATGCGAGCAATGGTGAAAAGAGAAAATACACCTTTGAGAAAACAAATCAATGTTTTTCTTCCACAACTCCCCTGAAGCACAATATATTGCATCACAGATGTTGAAAGACATTTATTGCCCCATCTGTGCTTTAACAAGAACACAAACTGCAATGGTCAACCAGTTTTCACTGGGCAAGAACCATTGAGTGGGTTTCCAGGCTATTTCACAGACCATTTAAAGAATCAATCACATTGATATGGTAACTATGATAGTAGGGGATGGGAGAGTGGTGGCCAAGTAATTATATAACAATGGGATTCAAAACTGACTTACCCATCAAAGACAGAGGGTGGTGATGGAAGGGTACCATTTTGGCCATGGATCTGTGATTTGTGGTGTTCCACAGGGATCAAAATTGGGATCTCTGTTTGTGATATATAGATATTAATGGAAATGTAGATGGGTTGATAACTCATGAGATGCACAGATAGGGATGACAGTCAAATTCCTTTTCGCGGAGAGAAAATTTCAAATGCCATAAGGCAAAGTTTTGAGGCGAGAGGCAGTAAGTTAAAAAAGATGTGCAGGGCATGTTTATTTTTTCTTAGAGTGGTAGGTGCCTGAAACATTCTGCCGAAGGTGGTGGTTAAAGCAGATACAATGGAGGTGTGAAAGAGGATTTTTATATAAGCACGTGAATATGAGGGAATAGAGGGATGTAGGTCATGTGAAGCTAGAAGGGTCAGCTTAATTTGGCATCATGTTAAGCACAGACATTATGGTCTGTAGGTCCTGTGCTATACTGTCTCGTGTCTAAATAGAATCCTGGATTCTATCGCTCCCCTTAAAATGAAAAAGCCTAAGCCCAAAGGTCGGCCGTGGCTCAATGACACCATCAAAGCCCTAAGAAGGGAGTGCAGAAAATCAGAAAGGAGGTGGAAATGTGACAAGCTTCAAATTTCCTTCGAAATTCTGAGAAACAATCTTCTCAAATACCAGGAAGCAGTAAAGTCTGCTAGAGCACAATACTTCTCCGACCTTATTTCCAAAAACTCTCATAACTCCAAGGTCCTATTTAGAACAATTACCTCTGTCATATGTCCCGCCCCCAGTACCAGCTTAGTTGGGTTCTTTGCTAAGTACGAAGAATTCGCTAAATTTTTCACCAACAAAGTTGAGAACATTAGAATGAACATTTCCCCTCCCACCCGTGACCTAGCTGTCTTACTAGTCTGTTCATCTAAATTGGACTGCTTCCAACCCGTCACTCTATCCTCCCTTGCAAAGCTTGTCTCCGCTATGAAACCTGCAACCTGCCCCCTTGATCCTGCCCCCACTGCCCTTCTGAAGGATGTCATTGCAATAGCCGGTCCCAGCATCCTCTCTATTATCAACAGTTCTCTGGCCACTGGCACTGTTCCAACCAGTTTCAAGCACGCGGTGGTCCAGCCCCTACTGAAAAAACCTAACCTAGACCCCACCTTGCCTAGCAACTACAGACCCATTTCCAAACTGCCATTCCTGTCAAAAGTCCTTGAAAAGGCAATTCTAAACCAATTAGTGCCCTACCTGCACCAAAACACCATCCTGGAAAGTTTCCAGTCAGGTTTCAGAGCCCACCACAGCACAGAGTCTGCCTTGTTGAAGGTACACAACGACCTGCTTCTCGCCATCGACACCGGCGACTGTGCAATCCTGCTCCTTCTCGACCTCAGCGCAGCGTTCGATACAGTGGACCACACCATCCTTATTGACCGTCTCTGGTACGCGGTTGGCATTGATGGCACTGCCCTGAGCTGGTTCGCTTCGTACCTCAAAGATAGGAGTTTCGCCATCAACATAAGCAGTTATTCCTCTGCTCCAGCTAGCCTCTCCTGCGGAGTTCCACAAGGCTCCATCCTAGGCCCCATTCTCTTCTCTCTATACATGCTCCCCCTTGGCCAAATCATTCAAAGGCACGGCATTTCTTTCCACTGCTATGCCGATGACACTCAGCTTTACCTCCCCCTGAAACCCAACAACCAGTCAAATTTAAACAGCCTCTTACACTGCCTTGAGGACATAAAATGTTGGATGGCACAG
This sequence comes from Rhinoraja longicauda, assembly GCF_053455715.1. Taxonomy (NCBI): domain Eukaryota; kingdom Metazoa; phylum Chordata; class Chondrichthyes; order Rajiformes; family Arhynchobatidae; genus Rhinoraja; species Rhinoraja longicauda. The sequence continues at coordinate 353,299 of NC_135958.1, read as the reverse complement.
AACTTCTTCCAATTAAATGAGAGCAAGTCTGAGGTCATCCTATTCGGCCCCCCCGACTCCATCAAATCGATAACAGGCAGTCTTGGAAGTCTATCCTGCCTAGTCAAACCGCATGTCAAAAACCTCGGCATGATATTTGACTCTGCATTAAAATTTGATAAGCAAGTCAACGCTGTGGTAAAAGCCAGCTTCTTCCAACTTCGAACCATAGCTAAAATCAAACCTTTCCTCCAATTCGACGACACAGAAAAAATCATTCACGCTTTCATTTCCTCCCGCCTAGACTACTGCAACTCCCTATACACTGGGATCAGCCAATCTTCCCTGTCCCGCCTGCAACTGGTCCAAAACGCCGCAGCGAGACTCCTGACGGGTACCCGTAAAAGGGACCACATCACCCCGATTCTGGCCTCTCTCCACTAGCTCCCTGTACGGTACAGAATCAACTTCAAGCTCCTCCTATTCACGTATAAAGCCCTAAATGGACATTCCCCCCCCCCTACATCAAAAATCTTCTAACCCACCTCTCTAACTCCAGGTCCCTCAGGTCGGCCGACTTGGGGCTACTCACTATCCCGCGGTCTAGGCTTAAGCTCAGGGGTGACCGCGCTTTTGCGGTTGCAGCTCCTAGACTGTGGAACAGCATCCCTCTCCCCATCAGAACTGCCCCCTCCATCGACTCCTTTAAGTCCCGGCTCAAAACCTATTTCTACTCCCTAGCGTTTGAGGCTCATTGAGGAGGCGCTGTGAACTGTTTGCGTGCTACTGTATGTTTCATTTTTAAAAAATTAGTACCTAATCAGATGTACAGCACTTTGGTCAACGTGGGTTGTTTTTAAATGTGCTATACAAATAAAATTGACTTGACTTGACTAAATATGCCATGAAGCAATGACCCTTTCTGAAAACATAAGCAGTTGAATTTTTAAATATATAACCAGCTTTCTAAAACTTTGAATTTTATTTAAACAGAATTCAAACAAAGAAGCCATGGTGAAGACTGATAACAGATCCATATTAGATTCACTATTATTATCCTCAAGACCACCAAAAGGAAAATGATTTTTTACAAAAATAATAATAATAATAATATATTCCTTTATTCGTCCCAAAAGAAAAGTGGCTAGTACTTTCAAAATATCTGTACTGTTCAAGATACATAGTAACACTAAGATACATAGGCATTAGAACTGACAAATATTCCTCTAACATCCACTTTGGTGGTAAGAACAGGAATTAGTGGTAAGAATAGGAAGGCAGATTATTATCTAAATGGTGTCAAGTTATGAAAAGGGGAAGTACAAAGAGATCAGGGTGTCCTTGTTCATCAGTCACTGAAAGGAAGCGTGCAGGTACAGCTAATGGCATGTTGGCCTTCATGACAAGAGGAGCTGAGTATAGGAGCAAAGAGGTCCTTCTGCAGTTGTACAGGGCCCTAGTGAGACCGCACCTGGAGTACTGTGTGCAGTTTTGGCCTCCAAATTTGAGGAAGGACATTTTTGCTATTGAGGGAGTGCAGCATAGGTTCACTAGTTAAATTCCCGGAATGGCGGGACTGTCATATGTTGAAAGACTGGAGCGACCGCGCTTGTATACACTGGAATTTAGAAGGATGAGAGGGGATCTTATTGAAACATAAGATTATTAAGGGACTGGACACACTGGAGGCAGGAAACATGTTCCCAATGTTGGGGGAGTCCAGAACCAAGGGCCACAGTTTAAGAATAAGGGGTAGGCCATTTAGAACTGAGCGGAATTCTCTGCTTCAGAAGGCAGTGGAGGCCGATTCTCTGGATGCTTTCAGGAGAGAGTTAGATAGCGCTCTTAATGATAGCGGAGTCAGGGGGTGTGGGGAGAAGGCAGGATGGGGTACTGATTGAGAATGATCAGCCATGCTCACATTGAATGGCGGTGCTGGCTCGAAAGACCGAATGGCCTACTACTGCACCTATTGTCTATCCTAAGAAAAGGCAGTAATTGTAGAAAATGCATGGCTTTTGAAAAGATTCCCTTTCTCCCCCTGAAAAAAGTGTTCAAAGTACCTACTTAAAGATAAACAATTGTTGCAAGATTAAAGATGGACAAAATTACATGGAAATTTTGAGTAAACAATGATGCCTTAAATTTGACAGCATACATTCTTCCTCCATTTCCTCAGTTCATCAACACAACCACTTTGGAGCATATTAACACATGCAATGTGAGTACATCCCTGTGAGTGACTGTGCCCCTACAAATATTGAGTACATAATATGGAACATCATCAGTATGTGACATTATATACTATTGTGCAGTCAAAAGCATTAGGCCAGATAATGATGAAGACATGTGATCATTACTTTAAATGGTGCAAGTATAGGATAACATTAGTATCCATTCTACAATAATAACCACCAATCAATTTGCTCTACATCTACTCTTCCACTCTTACCTTCCTCATACAGGCAAATAATGAATAAAGATATTATTTCATAAAGTTCAGTTTAGTACTCTGATCATGGCTAATCCATAAAATGAAAGCTTCAGGCTAACCCTCCCAACACAGTGAATCGCTGATATCTGGCATTTGGTTCTTTTACAAGTTACTCTTTCCTTCCACAGTTGAATGGCACTAACTTCCACAAATTCTGGATTTCACAGTAATAGGTTAAGCACAACTCTACTATTGTGTTAATGGAGAACAGAGTAACAATCCAAGTTGGGGGTTTCATGCATCCCTGCTGAACACCATCCACACGCAAAAAAGATAAAAAATGGCATCCATACCTGCAAGCTTTTCAGCCAGACATCCCAGTACAGCAGTGGTGTTGCGATGTTTAGCTGGATTGCAAGCATCCTGTTTTGCTAAAGATGCACTTAAATTCAACATTTCTGATAGTTTTTGTAATGCATCCTAGTAAAAAGATATGTAAAAATCATGATATTGTTCTATTTTGGATCATTTAAATAAATCAACAAAATAATTTCCATGGAATGCTTTGCTATTGTGAATGTAATCAATTTTTTAAAATCTCAGTCTCCTCAAACAAGTCATTGCCAATTTGTGCCTAACTGCGATAAATCTATCGGAAGGAATGTGGAGGTGGCAGCGATTATGGAGGCAAGGGGTTACAGATTTTTGGAATCTGAAGCAAAAAACATGAGATGCTGGAGGAACTCAACAGGTCAGGCAGCATCTGTGGTGTGATCAGAGAGAGATAAAGGATCTCTTGAAACATCAACTGTCTGTCAATTGCAGCCCAGAGCAAGGGTAGACCTGAAAATGCTGACTGCTGATTTTCTTCCACAGATGCTTTCTGACCTACTGAGTACACAGCTCGTTTTCTCTGCTGCCCCTTATTCACGTTCGTCCAGTTTGCACGTTATTTGATACATTTTCTCCATCATGCAGTTTACTTTTAAACATGTCAACTTTCAGGAAGTAATACACAGCTAATGCCGTTGGCAGCCGTTAAGTCGGGACCCAGCAGGTTCAGAGAAGTGGGGCAGGCAGGTTTTGCCATGATCCGAGGGTTTAATAAAATGAGAAACACAAGTTTAGCAACAGGAGGATGGTGAGGGCCTCCCGTCACTTCATAGATATAAAAGTGATGTCCAGATTCCCTGCTCATCCAGACTCGCTTTCCCCTGAAATTTCATTGTGTACCATACACCAAATCACTTTAAAAAAATCATCTTCCACACAGAATATACTAGAGGATATTCAAATTGGTCAGGAACTACTTACTTTGGTTGGCAGTGGACACTCATCAAGCAGCAATGTAATGACAGCTGGCCCTAATGGATCTTCGAGAGGGATAACTCTGATTAGCGACTGCACCACTTCCAGCCAGCCTTCATCTGTCAGTAAAACAAAACCCAGCTCAGTCCACGTAAATTAAATTATTGCATGTTTTCATAAAATCTATTTTCAACTTTTTTAAAAAATTACTCAATGGACGGTGGAAGACTTTGTTCAATTACATACCCCAGAAACAGACATTTAAGGGTTTTTTACAATTTAAATGGAAACACATAGAAAATGTTTATTAAAAAATCTCAATATTGCTCAAATGACAGCATTAACTCAAATTAAAGCCACTTTAACCAACTGACTAACTACAAGGGGAAATCAATATTTGCATTACATTGTATTTCATTTTCAACTCAATTTGCATGAAGTTAGTGACTATTTAGTTAAGTTCAGAACTTACCTGTTTCTGCCATTTCATGCAAGGTGATCATTGAATATGGAGGCTCTTGATCACTAAAAGAAATGTAAAAAAGTTACTCAGCATACTGCATCAAAAGTCATAATCTGCAGGGATTATCATTGCAACAAGAAGCCAGAAAAAATCTTAATGGGAGCTTTTTTGGTAACACAAGATTATTTTTTATTGACTTAAACAATGTACTGATTAAATTAACAATGAATCATCTGCATTTTACAATACATAGACTTTATTTGACCAAATGCAATGAACTCTTGTCACAAACCATGTATTTTCAGCAAGATGGTGACTGTATTGCCTCTCAGAAAAAAAAATCAACACGATGCATCCCAAATCATAACGAACCATTTGCATTTTAGATAGCCGCAATGAAAATTGTTGTAATCCAAATTGATGCAATGGAAATGAAAACACAAAATAACTGGGAACTGGAGCATTTAGCCAGCATTACACTTTCAAATGTCACAGATGAAATGCATTTCATATTTAAAGATGTACATAACTAACTATATTTTTATATATTTACATATCTTTCCAGACAGCCCAGATTTTGCAACCCTGCTTACGAATTCATCCCCAATTTAATTACATGAATCATCCCTCTACTTTCAAGAATAAACATGTCACACTTCTCCGAATCATCAGCATATGATTTTTTACAAACCTAAAGTACATCATACACTTTATGATCTGAAAAGACCATCCAATGAATGTCAATGAGATCACAAGTTTTACTATTGATACATGTGGTAGCTTTGTAGATAGACACAAAACACCAGAGTAACTCAGCGGGACAGGCAGCATCTCTGGATAGAAGGAATGGATGATGTTTCAGGTCAAACCCCTTCTTATGTTCAGTTGCTAGAGAGAGCACCTGGATCAATAGGAAGTGGGTTTTAATTTTACTGAACAGAAGCAACACCAAAATCTTGGAGCAATGTAATATCACAGAGTTAATTCACGTCCTAAAACACGAACCTCCATTTAAAGGCTAAGTGTGTTTCAAAGTAAGGCTTTTACAGGTTGTATGTGCTTAATTTCTTCCCCTTCCCTTTAAACTAGAAAGGGACACGGTTTTCTCATTTATTCTCACTGCACCAAGACCCAGTTATAATCCCGACCTCAGGTTCTGTCCATATGAATTACATAGTCTCCATGACCATGAGGATTTCATCCCATATCCCAAAGATGTGCAAGTTGAATGTTCATTGGCCACTATAAATTGCAGCTAATATGTAGGCGAGGACTGGAATCTAGAGGTGGCATTGCTCATTTGTAAATAGGGCAAAAATAAAAAGGGGATTAAGGCAAGATTAGTGCAAATAAGTGGCTGCTGCTCAGTGTGGATATTTCATGCTGTATGCTATGATCACCTGTGCTGCAGGTAATCAAAATAGCAAAAACAAACTATATTCAAGCAGTTCCGTTTGAGCAAGCTATTGGCTAAATTGTGAGGAAGGAAAATCACCTGCACAAGTCTTGTACTATATAACTCAACTAGTTTCTCTCCGTTCCTTCCATTAACAGTCCGAGCTGCATGGGGGCATGCTGTCAATAAAGTTATTGCCCTCAATAACTTCTCTTTTGAGTTTTCCCCACTTTCTACAAAGGTGCAGGCATGCACACTTGCAAGTTGTTTTGTTGGCTATGTGAAAGGGTCCCAGAGTAGGTTAATTACAAATCTACTCTGGCATCCTTTGCCTACCGTTCCCCTGGTACACGTCCTCACCTGACATCCCATTAACTTCCACATTCAACATATCATCCTTCACTTCTGCTCGCTCCAAAGGCATCCTGCCACCAGTCAAATCTCTGCTAGTCTTCGCCCCTCTTTCTGCAGGGATCATTCGTTCCATGACTCCAAGTTCTGTTCAACCCCTACCCCACCCCCCCTACAATTTCTCCCTGCACTTTCACTTGCAACCATAAGTGCTACACTTGTTCCTACACTTCTTCCCTCCCAATTATCCAGGGACATAACAGCCCTTCCAAGCAAGATAGGAATTCATTTGCCGAGTCTATTTGCCTCAGGAAAGCCACAAGCATCCACAAAGACTATTCACACCTCTGCAACAGTCTGTTCGAACTCCTTCCATCGGGCAGACGATACAAGGCCTTCTACGCCCGCACCTCCAGACTCAGGAACAGCTTCATCCCCAGGGCCATAGCTGCTATGAACCGGTCCTGCTGAGCCGGATGGCCACAACGCATAGATCAACTTGCACTTTACCCTGTCTAAAACTGTTACAATTGTTTCGTTTCGTTGGGTTGCTGTTGTCGAAAATACTTAAATTATTGCATCGTATGGGAGGCGCATTCCCAATCTCGTTGTACCCCTGGGTACAATGACAATAAAGATATATTGTATTGTATTATTGTATTGTATTAATTGCTTGCTCCACATTGACATAGAATGTCTGTAACGGCTATCTTGAACTTCAAGTTTTATGTTATTTATGTCAAGGCTGATGGGTGTATGGAACGAGCTGCTGGAAGAGGTAGTTGAGGCAGGTATTATCACAACATTTAAGAAACATTTAGAAGGATATGACACTGTGGTGGTGGGCCGGATCTCCAACAACGATGAGAAGGCCTACCGGGAGGAGGTGGCTGATCTGGCACTCTGGTGTCAGGACAATAGCCTCCTCTTGAATGTCACTAAAACAAAGGAGCTGATTGTGGACTTCAGAAGGGCTAAACATCCAAGGACGTACACGCCACTGGAGATAAATGGGTCTATTGTGGATAGGGTGAGCAGTTTCAAATACTTGGGAGTCCGCATCGCAGAGGATCTGACGTGGGCAACGCACATTGCCGCACTGGTGGGTAAGGCTAAGCAGCGCCTTTACCACCTTAGACAACTGAGGAAATTCAGAGTGTCGCTGAGGATCCTTCATTGCTTCTACTCTGGGGCTGTAGAGAGCATCCTGTCCGGCAACATTACAGTCTGGTTTGGGAACAGCTCTGCCCAGGACAGGATGGCCCTGCAGAGAGTAGTGCGTTCGGCAGAACGCACCATGGGAACTACACTCGTCCCCCTGCAGGACCTATACATCAGGAGGTGCAGATCCAGAGCAAGCAAGATCATGAGGGACCCCTGCCACCCCAGTAACGGACTGTTCCAGATGCTACGGTCAGGCAAACGCCTCCGCTGTCACGCTGTGAAAACGGAGAGGATGAGACGGAGCTTCTTCCCACAGGCCATCAGGACTGTCAACTTTGATAACCCCAGAGAATAAATTTTTGTCGACACTTTTTGTGCTATGTTTAGTAACTTATTAACTTTATTTATATGCTGTAACTGTAATTCTTTTTGTGCACAACCCGCAGCATTGCCACTTTCATTTCACTGCACATCGAGTATGTGTATGTGACAAATAAATTTGACTTGACTTGAAAAGCAGGCAGGTGAGATTCGTGTAGTTGGGACTTTTGGGTCGGCGTGGGCGAGTTGGGCGCCTGTTTACACGCTGTATGGCTCTATAATTTCACAAAGATAATGGTTGAGACAAATGAGCAGAGATTTTCTTGCATTATGGTAGAGAATCCTTATCACTGATTTAAAAACATATTTCATGGAGGTTTGTGATGTGGAAGGCTGGGAAAATGCTTTCTTTCTTTTTTTAAATCGCTTAATGCCTTTATTATTTTATGTGTTTCACTTTTTAAAATTAAATTACATTTAAAAATGGAAAATTTAAATGTGTACATCATTGAAGAGAAACAAAACCTCTCTCAGCCAACTCAAAATATCAGCCATCTCTTGGTTTGTTCAAGATGTGCATTAGGGTTGCAGAGTGCCCTGCAAGGTCTATTACCAAGTGAACAGAGCAGTAATATGCTTCTTCCCATGCAGTAATATGTCCCTCTTCCCTTAACCATGGAATAAAGTTTGGCCCTAACCCCCTAGTCATTCCTTCTTCTCCTTGCTCTTGTCCACAGACGATACAAAAGCTTGAAAGTGTGCATCATCAGACTCAGGAACAGCTTATTCACCTCTCTTATCAGGCTTCTGAATGGTCGTTCCACAAGCTAGGGTACTGTCTGATTCACCTCCACCCCTTTGTGGACATTGGACTTTGTAAGGAAATGATGTGCTACAATGCCACAAACTATATTCAGCATTCTGTAACTCCCCCTTTGCTCGACCTAATGCTGTGGAGTTTGATTTGTATTTACGCATGGTATATCTGATCTGTTTGGACAGCATTCAAAACAATGCATTTCACTATAGTTTGGCACACATGACAATGATAAATCCAAAACTCAGCTTGGATAAGCTAATTTTAAAAAATATTGTTGTCTTGGCAACTCATTGACACAAATACTTCATTCAAGTTTGCTTTCACGTTGTTTGATGTGTGAGAATTCTTCACTTTTGTTAAATCAGTTGCTTGTAGTTGTTTAGGAAAGAACTGCAGATGCTGGCTTAAATCAAACATAGACACAAAATGCTGGAGTAACTCAGTGGGACAGGCAGCATCTCTGGAGAGAAGGAATCAGATGCTGCCTGTCCCGCTGAGTTACTCCAGCACTTTGTGTCAACCTTGCTTATAGTTATTGGTTGGCATGGCCAGAGCACCCCAAATTTCTCAGTAAACAAAGTGGTTTGTTTGCTCAGCATTTTGTGGTGGCTAGCTGTGTTAGTGGGTGTGGTATAATGCAAGGGTAATGATAATGCACCTCAATCCTTAAAAATACATCAGTGAGACAAGTAGATTTAAAAACATATTCCACTGCTACTGACACAAGCAAGTCAGTTTCAATTTGGTATCTTCAAATTTCCTCAGATGCCCCACGGAAACTCGTCTCTTGATGCCATATACGATGTCTCACCCTGCATGATAATATCACTAAGATGGCAGAGATTCCCTACAACTGGTATTACATTGCAGTTAATATCAGAAAAGGCGATTGCAAGGTATCGGATGCTTTGAAGTAGGAAGCAAAATTCAAGTTGATCACTAGGATTTTGGGAGGGGTGGGGGTGTATGTGGTTTGAGAATGAATGCAAGGATGAATAGAAAAGCTCCACTAATACATCACTAATCATATCACTTGGGGACATCCTGAAAGAGCTTGTCCACCAATGAAATATTGGTCCCACATAGCACACATGTAATGTTACAAGTTCTTCAACTAATTAGTCAAGACTCTCGGTAATATGTGTTCTTCATGGGATTACATACTTCCACCCAATAGCTGACAAGGCCTTAATTCAAAAATTGCAAAGACTCTACCTCAGAAACGAGAGCTACCTATTGATTTAACAACATATCACTAATTTGATTGCTTTTACAAATGAGATAGGTAGGCAAAAACAGTATCTCTGATATATGCATTCCCCAAGTGATCTGATAGATCTACTTTCATTATTTACTAGTTTATGAAGCCCCTTGCTCATTCTAATGTACATTAGTCTTGGGAACATTGCAGAAAACCTTGACATGTGCAATTACATAATTTGGAGCATTGTAAATATTGAGAGAATAGTAATAGACTCAAGGGGTGGGTGGAGAGGGGAGAGGAAGAAACTGGAGGGATAGAAAATGCAGACAGTAGATGAAATTCAATGCAGGAAAAAGGTAGCACAAACTCGTTAGGAAAGAAAAGAATGACTAGACAAGGTAAAGGCAAAACAGGAGGAAAAAAATCCAAGATGGTCCAATCTCTTCTCACAGCTAATCCTGTCTAATCCAGACAGTATTGTGGTAAACCTCATCAAAAGCCTCCACATTCTTCTTCCAATAGGGCAACCAAAACTGCATACAATGGTCCAAATGCAGCCCAAGAAGAGTCCTAGAAAGTTGCCATACAACTTCCTGACTCTTTTCCACAATGGCCCAACCTTTGCAGGCAAGGATACATATGCCTTCTTTATCATGGATAAACAAAGAACTGCAAGCTCTTGTTTACTAAAAAAAAGTGGCACAAAGTGTTGGGAGTAAGTCGGTTGGTCTGGTAGCATCTCTGGAGAACGTGAGATGATATTTCAGGTTTGGGACCTTTATGGAATATCTCTTATGTCCCAAAAGGTCCCGACTCAAAACACTACTTATCCATGTTCTCCAGAGATGCTGCCTGACCTGCCGAGTTACTCCAGCACTGCAGACCATTGGGAGCTGTGGGCGGGGGGGAAACACAGCCCCCCTGTTGTTGTGAAACACAGCAGACTGTTGTTGCGGCTCACGTTGTAGCCCCCTGAAGACAACACTTTCTTCAGGCCGCCACCACCGATAGGATGTGCTTGGTCATCGTGGGATTCCCTCCTCTCTCATCCAGCTGCCAACTCTACCTGTCGATCGTCACTTTGTCTGCTCCCCATTCCACCTCAACCTCCCCCTCTTCTTCTTCTTCTTCCTTTCCCGCAGTCGCCAACATCTTTCAAAGTGGAGTGGGGTCTCCCGTGAGAAGGAGGGAGTAGCAGTAAGGGGGGGGGGGGGGGGGGGGAAGAGGAGGTAGCCAAGTGGACTGAGAGACGGGAGGTCTCTACGCAGTTTTGTCTGCAAAGTTATTAACCAACCCATCTACAATTATGTTCAAATCATTACATATTCAGTGAGAATAACATCACAACCCTGCCTTCTATGAATTACACTTTCTAAATCCAAACAACCACGTTACCATGGATCCAACGCATCATAATCTTCTGGATCAGTCTACCATGAAGGACTTCATCAAATTCCTCACTATAAAAACAGACACCCGCCAGATATCTTCGCAAACCTGCTCAAAAAACTCCAAGTTCGTGAGATATGACCTGCCAGACAATGGCCATGCTGACTGTCCCTAATTAGCCCATTCTCTCACAAAGCAAGTAAATCCTATCCCGAAGAATCCTTCCTCTCCAGTAGCTTCCCAACTACTGACGCGAGGCTCATCGACCTATAATTTCTGGATTCTGTCTATTTCATCACTTCAACAAACTAACAATATTGGCTACTCTCTAGTCCATGGCTAGAGAAGATAAAGATCTTCATCAAGGACCCTGCAGCCCCCTCCCTCTCTCAATAACCTGGGATGGATCCCATCAGGCTCTGAAGATTATCCAACTTGATGCTCTTCAAGGAGCCCCAACGCCACCATCATGATTTCATGAACTGCCTACTGAAAGGAGCTTTTGAGACAACTTCTGCAGATTCTTTCAATTGCATTTTGAGAAATATATGGCAGAATGGAAGAGGAAAGAGAAAAAATATGGATGCTGGAAATCTGAAATAAAACATAGAAATTCTCCAAGTTAGTAGTTTTAAGATGTAGCAAAGGAGAAAGGTATCCATGACAAAGAAGACAGAGGAACAAGAAAAGCGCAGCAAAAGATATCTGGGGTGATAATAGGATTAATTAGGAAATTAAAGTCTTGGGAAATGAAAATATTTTTGTAATCTCAATAGACAATAGGTGCAGGAGTAGGCCATTCAGTCCTTCGAGCAAGCACCGCCATTCAATGCGATCATGGCTGATCACTCTCAATCAGTACCCCGTTCCTGCCCTCTCCCCATACCCCCTCACTCCGCTATCCTTAAGAGCTCTATCCAGCTCTCTCTTGAAAGCATCCAACGAACTGGCCTCCACCGCCTTCTGAGGCAGAGAATTCCACACCTTCACCACTCTCTGACTGAAAAAGTTCTTCCTCATCTCCGTTCTAAATGGCCTACCCCTTATTCTTAAACTGTGGCCCCTTGTTCTGGACTCCCCCAACATTGGGAACATGTTTCCTGCCTCTAATGTGTCCAATCCCCTAATTATCTTATATGTTTCAATAAGATCACCCCTCATCCTTCTAAATTCCAGTGTATACAAGCCTAATTGCTCCAGCCTTTCAACATACGACAGTCCCGCCATTCCGGGAATCAACCTAGTGAACCTACGCTGCACGCCCTCAATAGCAAGAATATCCTTCCTCAAATTTGGAGACCAAAACTGCATACAGTACTCCAGGTGCGGTCTCACCAGGGCCCGGTACAACTGTAGAAGGACCTCTTTGCTCCTATACTCAACTCCTCTTGTTACGAAGGCCAACATTCCATTGGCTTTCTTCACTGCCTGCTGTACCTGCATGCTTCCTTTCAGTGACTGATGCACTAGGACACCCAGATCTCGTTGAACATCCCCTCTTCCTAACATGTAGTTGAAGATTGTGCAAAAGTGCCCAGCTCAAAATATTTCATTGTTTCGCAGTTACATTAGAACAAAGTAAGACTTCACGGTCAGGGTGTGAAAAATAATTAATGGGGCATACAAAAGCTCAAGTTCTAGAGAATGAATGGATGTTTTCCACAACTCGGTCAATCAATTTGCATCAGATCACCACATTGCAAAATGTACATCATAACATTAAATGCAGCACACTAAATTGGAAACAATGCATACTAAATGGCAGGTACTACAGGCAAACTGTTATTTTATTTGAAGAGGCTTCGGAAAAGGAAGGAATGAAAAGGCAGGTGTTACATCTCTTGCAGCTGCAAAGGAAGTGAAAGGGGGAGCAAATGTTATTTAAGTAAATGAGAGAAGCACAAGGACTACAGTTGTAGCAAAAGAATACTTTCACAATGGTTAAACAGAAGGAGATGTGTGTATTAGTGATACTATAATAGAAAATAGGGGAACTATTGATTGGATAGGTGGATAGGTGGAGAAAGGCAAGGTCAAGGGAACACTATTCCAGTTTTGGAAGGCTTGAGAGAAGTGCAGGAATAGGTTCCACGTAATCACTTCCTCTTTCACAGGTGCCACCTGGCCTGTTATGCACTTCCAGAACATGTTCTATTTCACATTTCCAGCCAACATTTTGTGTTTACTTGAAAGTTATTTTAACTTCACTCAAACTCTTTCACATGCTCAAGGTAAGTGTGTTGGATTATGCCCTTGTGAAAACCATTCTGATGAAGCTAGCCTTTGAATATCTGTCATACAAGTTAGCTATAATCTGTAAACTAGTATTAGATTATTCAGACCAAATTTTGGAAATACCCCCGCACTCCCAAATATCCATCTCCTTTTCCAATTCATCTCTTTACCATGACATCGAGTTTCACCTTCATGCACACATTGACTTTTTAAAAAAAAACACAGAGCTGCCAGAGGAAGTAGTTGAGGCAGATGCAAAAGCATGCAAAAGACATTTGGACAGATACATGAATCGGAAAGGTTTATAGAGATTCAGGACGGGGATTTGGGATGGGGCATCTTTATCGACATGCAGGAGTTTGGCCGAAGGGGCTATTTCTGTGCTGCATGACTCTCCGTATTTTCAAATTTGTATAGAAATAATAAAGTATTTAAGTCTGCATTCATAATAAAATTCGAAATTCGATAAAAATCTGCATATGCTGAAAATCAGATTAAAAAGAAAATATTGGATCTGATGAAGAGCCATTGACTTGACAATAGGCGCAGGAGTAGGCCATTCGGCCCTTCGAGCCAGCACCGCCATTCAATGTGATCATGGCTGATCATTCTCAATCAGTACCCCGTTCCTGCTTTCTCCCCATACCCCCTGACTACGCTATCCTTAAGAGCTCTATCTAGCTCTCTCTTGAATGTATTCAGAGAATTGGCCTCCACTGCCCTCTGAGGCAGAGAATTCCACAGATTTACAACTCTCTGACTAAAAAAGTTTTTCCTCATCTCTGTTCTAAATGGCCTACCCCTTATTCTTAAACTGTGGCCCCTGGTTCTGGATTCCCCCAACATTGGGAACATGTTTCCTGCCTCTAACATGTCCAACCCCTTAATAATCTTATACGTTTCGATAAGATCCCCTCTCATCCTTCTAAATTCCAGTGTATACAAACCTAGTCGCTCCAGTCTTTCAACATATGACAGTCCCGCCATTCGAGGAATTAAGCTAGTAAACCTACGCTGCACGCCCTCAATAGCAAGAATATCCTTCCTCAAATTTGGAGACCAAAAACTGCACACAGTACTCCAAGTGCGGTCTCACTAGGGCCCTGTACAACTGCAGAAGGACCTCTTTGCTCCTATACTCAACTCCTCTTGTTATGAATGCCAACATTCCATTGGCTTTCTTCACTGCCTGCTGTACCTGCATGCTTCCTTTCAGTGACTGATGCACTAAGACACCCAGATCACGTTGTACGTCCCCTTTTCCTAACTTGACACCATTCAAATAATAATCTGCCTTCCTATTCTTACCACCAAAGTGGATAACCTCACACTTATCCACATTAAACTGCATCTGCCATGCATCCGCCCACTCACACAACCTGTCCAAGTCACCCTGCAACCTCATAGCATCTTCCTCACAGTTCACACTGCCACCTAGCTTTGTATCATCGGCAAATTTTGCTAATGGTACTTTTCTCACTTTTTTTGCTAATGGTACTTTTGACATGTTTCTCACTTCTCTAATGCTGCCTGACCTACTGGGGAATCCGCAAAAGGCACAAATTTACAAATGCCAAATTGGCAATGGGGGTCACTAAAATCACAAAGAATGCCACAAAAGTGCATAACAATACGTT